>NW_027457638.1:4200000-4331330 GCF_050624435.1 Tenrec ecaudatus | reverse complement strand
AGGCTTAGGCTATGGCACCCCTAAGCTTAGGCTAGGACACGCCTAGGCTTAGGTTAGGGCACCCCTAGGCTTACGCTAGGGCACCCCTAGTCTTAGGCTAGGGCACCCCAAGGTTTAGGCTAAGGCTAGGGGTCCCCTAACCTAAGCCTAGGGCACCCCTAGGCTTAGGATAGGGCACCCCTAATCTTAGGCTAGTGCACCCCTACACTTAGGCTAGGGCACCACTAGGCTTAGGCTAAGGCTAGGGCTCCCCTAGCCTAAGGCTAGGGCACCCATAGGCTTAGGTTAGGGCACCCGTAAGCTTAGGCTAGGGCACCCCGAGGCTTAGGTTAGGGCATCCCTAAGCTTTGGCTAGGTCACCCCTAGGCTTAGGCTCAGGCACCCCAAGGCTTAGACTAGGGGACCCCTAGGCTTAGGCTAGGGCACCCCTAAGCTTAGACGAAGGCTAGGGCTCCCCTAGTCTAAGGCTTGGGCATCCCTAGGCTAGGCTAGGGTACCTCTAGGCTTAGGCTAGGGCACCCCTAGGCTTAGGTTAGGGCACTCCTAGGTTTAGGCTAGGGCACCCCTAGGCTTAGGCTAGGGCACCCCTAGGCTTAGGCTAAAGCTAGGGCTCCCCTAGCCTAAGGCTAGGGCACCCCTAGGCTTAGGTTAGGGCACCCCTAAGCTTAGGCTAGGGCACCCCTAGGCTTAGGCTAGGGAACCCCTAAGTTTAGGCTAGGGCACCCATAGGCTTAGGCTTGGGCACCCCTAGGCTATGGCTAGGGCACCCATAGGCTTAGGCTAGGGCACCCCTAGGCTTAGGCTAGGGCACCCCTTGGCTTAGGCTAAGGCTAGGGCTCCCCTAGGCTAAGGCTAGGGCACCCCTCGGCTTAGGTTAGGGCACTCCTAAGCTTAGGCTAGGGCACCCCTAGGCTTAGGTTAGGGCACCCCTAAGCTTAGGCTAGGGCACCCCTAGGCTTAGGTTAGGGCATCCCTAAGCTTAGGCTAGGTCACCCCTAGGCTTAGGCTCAGGAACCCCTAGGCTTAGGCTAAGGCTAGGGCTCCCCTAGTCTAAGGCTTGGGCACCCGTAGGCTTAGGCTAGGGCACCCCTAGGATTACTAGGGCACCCCTTGGCTTAGGATAGGGCACCAGTAGGCTTAGGATACGGCACCCCTAGGCTTAGGCCAGGGCACCCCTAGGCTTAGGCTAGGGCACCCCTAGGCTTAGGCTAAGGCTAGGGCTCCCATACCCTAAGGCTAGGGCACCCCTAGACATAGGCTAGGGCACCCCTAGGCTTATACTAGGACACCCCTAGGCTTAGGCTAAGGCTAGGACTCCCATAGCCAAAGGCTAGGGCACACCTAGGCTTAGGCTAGGGCACCCCAAGGCTTAGGGTAAGTCTTGGGCTCCCCTAGCCTAAGGCTAAGGCTCTCCTAGGCTTAGGCTAGGGCACCCCTAGGCTTAGGTTAGGGCACCTCTAAGCTTAGGCTAGGGCACCCCTAGGCTTAGGCTAGGGAACCTCTAAGCTTAGGCTAGGGCACCCCTAGGCTTAGGCTAGGGCACCCCTAGGCTTAGGCTAGGGCACCCCTATGCTTTGGCAAACGCACCCCTAGGCTTAGGCTAGGGTACCCCTAAGCTTAGGCTAAGGCTAGGGCTCCCCTAGCCTATGGCTAGGGCACCCCTAAGCTTAGGCTAGGGCACCCCTAGGCTTAGGCTAAGGCTAGGGCTCCCCAACCTAAGGCTAGGGCACCCCTAGGCTTAGGTTAGGGCACCCCTAAGCTTAGGTTAGGGCACCCCTAGGCTTAGGTTAGGGCACCCCTAACCTTAGGCTAGGGCACCCCTAGGCTTAGGTTATGTATGGCACCCCTAAGCTTAGGCTAGGGCACCCCTAGGCTTAGGTTAGGGCACTCCTAGGCTTAGGCTATGGCACCCCTAAGCTTAGGCTAGGGCACCCCTAAGCTTAGGCTAGGGCACCCCTAGGCTTAGGCTATGGCACCCCTAAGCTTAGGCTAGGGCACCCCTAGGCTTAGGTTAGGGCACCCCTAGGCTTAGGCTAGGGCACCCCTAGGCTTAGGCTAGGGCACCCCAAGGCTTAGGCTAAGGCTAGGGCTCCCCTAGCCTAAGCCTAGGGCACCCCTAGGCTTAGGCTAGGGCACCCCTACGCTTAGGCTAGTGCACCCCTACGCTTAGGCTAGGGCAACCCTAGGCTTAGGCTAAGGCTAGGGCTCCGCTAGCCTAAGGCTATGGCACCCCTAGGTTTAGGTTAGGGCACCCCTAAGCTTAGGCTAGGGCACCCCTAGGCTTAGGTTAGGGCATCCCTAAGCTTAGGCTAGGTCACCCCTAGGCTTAGGCTCGGGCACCCCTAGGCTTAGGCTAAGCCTAGGGCTCCCCTAGCCTAAGGCTAGGGCACCCGTAGGCTTAGGCTAGGGCACCCCTAGGATTACTAGGGCACCCCTTGGCTTAGGCTAGGGCACCCCTAGGCTTAGATTACGGCACCCCTAGGCTTAGGCCAGGGCACCCCTAGGCTTAGGCTAGGGCACCCCTAGGCTTAGGCTAGGGCACCCCTAGGCTTAGGCTAGGGCACCCCTAGGCTTAGGCTAAGGCTAGGGCTCCCCTAGCCTAAGGCTAAGGCACCCCTAGGCTTAGGGTAGGGCACCCCTAGGATTACTACGGCACCCCTAGGCTTAGGCTAGGAAACCCCAAGGCTTAGGCCAAGTCTAGGGCTCCCCTAGCCTAAGGCTAGGGCACCCCTAGACTTAGGCTAGGGCACCCCTAGGCTTAGGCTAGGGCACCCCTAGGCTTAGGCGAAGGCTAGGGCTCCCCTAATCTAAGGCTAGGGCATCCCTAGGCTTAGGCTAGGGGACCTCTAGGCTTAGGCTAGTGCACCCCTAGGCTTAGGCTAAGGCTAGGGCTCCCCTAGCCTAAGGCTAGGGCACCCCTAGGCTTAGGTTAGGGCACCCCTAAGCTTAGGCTAGGGCACCCCTAGGCTTAGGCTAGGGCACCCCTAAGCTTAGGCTATGGCACCCCTAGGCTTAGGCTAGGGCACCCCAAGGCTTAGACTAGGGGACCCCTAGGCTTAGGCTAGGGCACCCCTAGGCTTAGGCTAAGGCTAGGGCTCCCCTAGTCTAAGGCTAGGGCATCCCTAGGCTGGGCTAGGGTACCTCTAGGCTTAGGCTAGGGCACCCCTAGGCTTAGGCTAGGGCACCCCTAGGCTTAGGTTATGGCACCCCTAAGCTTAGGCTAGGGCACCCCTAGGCTTAGGTTAGGGCACTCCTAGGCTTAGGTTAGGGCACCCCTAAGCTTAGGTTAGGGCACCCCTAAGCTTAGGCTAGGGCACCCCTAGGCTTAGGCTAGGGCACCCCTAGGCTTAGGCTATGGCACCCCTAAGCTTAGGCTAGGGCACCCCTAGGCTTAGGTTAGGGCACCCCTAGGCTTAGGCTAGGGCACCCCTAGGCTTAGGCTAGGGCAATGCAAGGCTTAGGCTAAGGCTAGGGCTCCCCTAGCCTAAGCCTAGGGCACCCCTAGGCTTAGGCTAGGGTACCCCTACGCTTAGGCTAGTGCACCCCTACGCTTAGGCTAGGGCAACCCTAGGTTTAGGCTAAGGCTAGGGCTCCGCTAGCCTAAGGCTATGGCACCCCTAGGTTTAGGTTAGGGCACCCCTAAGCTTAGGCTAGGGCACCCCTAGGCTTAGGTTAGGGCATCCCTAAGCTTAGGCTAGGTCACCCCAAGGCTTAGGCTCGGCCACCCCTAGGCTTAGGCTAAGCCTAGGGCTCCCCTAGCCTAAGGCTAGGGCACCCGTAGGCTTAGGCTAGGCACCCCTAGGATTACTAGGGCACCCCTTGTCTTAGGCTAGGGCACCCCTAGGCTTAGATTACGGCACCCCTAGGCTTAGGCCAGGGCACCCCTAGGCTTAGGCTAGGGCACCCCTAGGCTTAGGCTAGGGCACCCCTAGGCTTAGGCTAAGGCTAGGGCTCCCCTAGCCTAAGGCTAAGGCACCCCTAGGCTTAGGCTAGGGCACCCCTAGGATTACTACGGCACCCCTAGGCTTAGGCTAGAGCACCCCAAGGCTTAGGCCAAGTCTAGGGCTCCCCTAGCCTAAGGCTAGGGCACCCCTAGACTTAGGCTAGGGCACCCCTAGGCTTAGGCTAGGGCACCCCTAGGCTTAGGCGAAGGCTAGGGCTCCCCTAGTCTAAGGCTAGGGCATCCCTAGGCTTAGGCTAGGGGACCTCTAGGCTTAGGCTAGGGCACCCCTATGCTTAGGCTAGGGCACCCCTAAATTAGGCTAGGGCACCCCTAGGCTTAGGCTAGTGCACCCCTAGGCTTAGGCTAAGGCTAGGGCTTCCCTAGCCTAAGGCTAGGGCACCCCTAGGCTTAGGTTAGGGCACCCCTAAGCTTAGGCTAGGGCACCCCTAGGCGTAGGCTAGGACACCCCTAAGCTTAGGCTATGGCACCCCAAGGCTTAGGCTAGGGCACCCCTAGGCTTAGGCTAGGGCACCCCTAGGCTTAGGCTAGGGCACCCCTAGGCTTAAGCTAAGGCTAGGGCTCCCCTAGCCTAAGGCTAGGGCACCCCTAAGCTTAGGCTAGGGCACCCCTAGGCTTAGGCTAAGGCTAGGGCTCCCCTAGCCTAAGGCTAGGGCACCCCTAGGCTTAGGTTAGGGCACCCCTAAGCTTAGGCTTGGGCACCCCTAGGCTTAGGTTAGGTCACCCCTAAGCTTAGGCTAGGGCACCCCTAGGCTTTGGTTTGGGCACCCCTAAGCTTAGGCTAGGGCACCCCTAGGCTTAGGCTATGGCACCCCTAAGCTTAGGCTAGGGCACGCCTAGGCTTAGGTTAGGGCACCCCTAGGCTTACGCTAGGGCACCCCTAGGCTTAGGCTAGGGCACCCCAAGGTTTAGGCTAAGGCTAGGGCTCCCCTAACCTAAGCCTAGGGCACCCCTAGGCTTAGGATAGGGCACCCCTAAGCTTAGGCTAGTGCACCCCTACACTTAGGCTAGGGCACCCTTAGGCTTAGGCTAAGGCTAGGGCTCCCCTAGCCTAAGGCTAGGGCACCCATAGGCTTAGGTTAGGGCACCCGTAAGCTTAGGCTAGGGCACCCCGAGGCTTAGGCTCAGGCACCCCAAGGCTTAGACTAGGGGACCCCTAGGCTTAGGCTAGGGCACCCCTAGGCTTAGGCGAAGGCTAGGGCTCCCCTAGTCTACGGCTAGGGCATCCCTAGGCTAGGCTAGGGCACCCCTAGGCTTAGGCTAGGGCACCCCTAGGCTTAGGCTAAAGCTAGGGCTCCCCTACCCTAAGTCTAGGGCACCCCTAGGCTTAGGTTAGGGCACCCCTAAGCTTAGGCTAGGGCACCCCTAGGCTTAGGCTAGGGAACCCCTAAGTTTAGGCTAGGGCACCCATAGGCTTAGGCTTGGGCACCCCTAGGCTTTGGCTAGGGCACCCATAGGCTTAGGCTAGGGCACCCCTAGGCTTAGGCTAGGGCACCCCTAGGCTTAGGCTAAGGCTAGGGCTCCCCTAGCCTAAGGCTAGGGCACCCCTAGGCTTAGGTTAGGGCACTCCTAAGCTTAGGCTAGGGCACCCCTAGGCTTAGGTTAGGGCACCCCTAAGCTTAGGCTAGGGCACCCCTAGGCTTAGGTTAGGGCATCCCTAAGCTTAGGCTAGGTCACCCCTAGGCTTAGGCTCGGGAACGACTAGGCTTGGGCTAAGGCTAGGGCTCCCCTAGCCTAAGGCTTGGGCACCCGTAGGCTTAGGCTAGGGCACCCCTAGGATTACTAGGGCACCCCTTGGCTTAGGTTAGGGCACCCCACGGCTTAGGATACGGCACCCCTAGGCTTAGGCCAGGGCACCCCTAGGCTTAGGCTAGGGCACCCCTAGGCTTAGGCTAAGGCTAGGGCTCCCCTACCCTAAGGCTATGGCACCCCTAGACATAGGCTAGGGCACCCCTAGGCTTATACTAGTACACCCCTAGGCTTAGGCTAAGGCTAGGACTCCCATAGCCTAAGGCTAGGGCACCCCTAGGCTTAGGTTAGGGCACTCCTAAGCTTAGGCTAGGGCACCCCTAGGCTTAGGTTAGGGCACCCCTAAGCTTAGGCTAGGGCACCCCTAGGCTTAGGTTTGGGCACCCCTAAGCTTAGGCTAGGGCACCCCTAGGCTTAGGCTATGGCACCCCTAAGCTTAGGCTAGGGCACCCCTAGGCTTAGGTTAAGGCACCCCTAGGCTTAGGCTAGGGCACCCCTAGGCTTAGGCTAGGGCAATGCAAGGCTTAGGCTAAGGCTAGGGCTCCCCTAGCCTAAGGCTAAGGCACCCGTAGGCTAAGGCTAGGGCACCCCTAGGATTACTAGGGCACCCCTGGGCTTAGACTAGGGAACCCCTACGCTTAGGCTAGTGCACCCCTACGCTTAGGCTAGGGCACCCCTAGGCTTAGGCTAAGGCTAGGGCTCCCCTAGCCTAAGGCTAGGGCACCCCTAAGCTTAGGCTAGGGCACCCCTAGGCTTAGGCTAAGGCTAGGGCTCCCCTAGCCTAAGGCTAGGGCACCCCTAGGCTTAGGTTAGGGCACCCCTAAACTTAGGCTCGGGCACCCCTAGGCTTAGGTTAGGTCACCCCTAAGCTTAGGCTAGGGCACCTCTAGGCTTTAGTTTGGGCACCCCTAAGCTTAGGCTAGGGCACCCCTAGGCTTAGGCTATGGCACCCCTAACTTAGGCTAGGGCACGCCTAGGCTTAGGTTAGGGCACCCCTAGGCTTACGCTAGGGCACCCCTAGGCTTAGGCTAGGGCACCCCAAGGTTTAGGCTAAGGCTAGGGCTCCCCTAACCTAAGCCTAGGGCACCCCTAGGCTTAGGATAGGGCACCCCTAAAGTTAGGCTAGTGCACCCCTACACTTAGCCTAGGGCACCCCTAGGCTTAGGCTAAGGCTAGGGCTCCCCTAGCCTAAGGCTAGGGCACCCATAGGCTTAGGCTAGGGCACCCCGAAGCTTAGGTTAGGGCATCCCTAAGCTTAGGCTAGGTCACCCCTAGGCTTAGGCTCAGGCACCCCAAGGCTTAGACTAGGGGACCCCTAGGCTTAGGCTAGGGCACCCCTAGGCTTAGGCGAAGGCTAGGGCTCCCCTAGTCTAAGGCTAGGGCATCCCTAGGCTAGGCTAGGGTACCTCTAGGCTTAGGCTAGGGCACCCCTAGGCTTAGGCTAGGGCACCCCTAGGTTTAGGTTAGGGCACCCCTAGGCTTAGGCTAGGGCACCCCTAGGCTTAGGCTAAAGCTAGGGCTCCCCTAGCCTAAGGCTAGGGCACCCCTAGGCTTAGGTTAGGGCACCCCGAAGCTTAGGCTTGGGCACCCCTAGGCTTTGGCTAGGGCACCCATAGGCTTAGGCTAGGGCACCCCTAGGCTTAGGCTAGGGCACCCCTAGGCTTAGGCTAAGGCTAGGGCTCCCCTAGCCTAAGGCTAGGGCACCCCTAGGCTTAGGTTAGGGCACTCCTAAGCTTAGGCTAGGGCACCCCTAGGCTTAGATTAGGGCACCCCTAAGCTTAGGCTAGGGCACCCCTAGGCTTAGGTTAGGGCATCCCTAAGCTTAGGCTAGGTCACCCCTAGGCTTAGGCTCGGGAACCCCTAGGCTTATGCTAAGGCTAGGGCTCCCCTAGCCTAAGGCTTGGGCACCCATAGGCTTAGGCTAGGGCACCCCTAGGATTACTAGGGCACCCCTTGGCTTAGGCTAGGGCACCCCTACGCTTAGGCTAGGGCACCCCTAGGCTTAGGCTATAGCACCCCTAAGCTTAGGCTAGGGCACCCCTAGACATAGGCTTAGGCTAAGGCTAGGACTCCCATAGCCAAAGGCTAGGGCACCCCTAGGCTTAGGCTAGGGCACCCCAAGGCTTAGGGTAAGTCTTGGGCTCCCCTAGCCTAAGGCTAAGGCTCTCCTAGGCTTAGGCTAGGGCACCCCTAGGCTTAGGTTAGGGCACTCCTAAGCTTAGGCTAGGGCACCCCTAGGCTTAGGTTAGGACACCCCTAAGCTTAGGCTAGGGCACCCCTAGGCTTAGGTTTGGGCACCCCTAAGCTTAGGCTAGGGCACCCCTAGGCTTAGGCTATGGCACCCCTAAGCTTAGGCTAGGGCACCCCTAGACATAGGCTAGGGCACCCCTAGGCTTATACTAGGACACCCCTAGGCTTAGGCTAAGGCTAGGACTCCCATAGCCAAAGGCTAGTGCACCCCTAGGCTTAGGCTAGGGCAATGCAAGGCTTAGGCTAAGGCTAGGGCTCCCCTAGCCTAAGGCTAGGGCACCCGTAGGCTTAGGCTAGCGCACCCGTAGGATTACTAGGGCACCCCTGGGCTTAGGCTAGGGAACCCCTACGCTTAGGCTAGGGCACCCCTAGGCTTAGGTTAGGGCACCCCTAAGCTTAGGCTAGGGCACCCCTAGGCTTAGGTTAGGGCATCCCTAAGCTTAGGCTAGGTCACCCCTAGACTTAGGCTCGGGAACCCCTAGGCTTAGGCTAAGGCTAGGGCTCCCCTAGCCTAAGGCTAGGGCACCCGTAGGCTTAGGCTAGGGCACCTCTAGGATTACTAGGGCACCCCTTGGCTTAGGTTAGGGCACCCCTAGGCTTAGGATACGGCACCCCTAGGCTTATGCCAGGGCACCCCTAGGCTTAGGCTAGGGCACCCCTAGGCTTAGTCTAAGGCTAGGGCTCCCCTACCCTAAGGCTAGGGCACCCCTAGACATAGGCTAGGGCACCCCAAGGCTTAGGGTAAGTCTTGGGCTCCCCTAGCCAAAGGCTAAGGCTCTCCTAGGCTTAGGATAGGGCACCCCTAGGCTTAGGTTAGGGCACCCCTAAGCTTAGGCTAGGGCACCCCTAGGCTTAGGCTAGGGAACCTCTAAGCTTAGGGTAGGGCACCCCTAGGCTTAGGCTAGTGCACCCCTAGGCTTAGGCTAGGGCACCCCTATGCTTTGGCAAGCGCACCTCTAGGCTTAGGCTAGGGCAACCCTAGGCTTAGGCTAAGGCTAGGGCTCCCCTAGCCTATGGCTAGGGCACCCCTAAGCTTAGGCTAGGGCACCCCCAGGCATAGGCTAAGGCTAGGGCTCCCCTAGCCTAAGGCTAGGGCACCCCTAGGCTTAGGTTAGGGCACCCCTAAGCTTAGGTTAGGGCACCCCTAGGCCTAGGTTAGGGCATCCCTAACCTTAGGCTAGGGCACCCCTAGGCTTAGGTTATGGCACCCCTAAGCTTAGGCTAGGGCACCCCTAAGCTTAGGTTAGGGCACTCCTAGGCTTAGGCTATGGCACCCCTAAGCTTAGGCTAGGGCACCTCTAAGCTTAGGCTAGCGCACCCCTAGGCTTAGGCTAGGGCACCCCTAGACTTAGGCTATGGCACCCCTAAGCTTAGGCTAGGGCACCCCTAGGCTTAGGTTAGGGCACCCCTAGGCTTAGGCTAGGGCACCCCTAGGCTTAGGCTAGGGCACCCCAAGGCTTAGGCTAAGGCTAGGGCTCCCCTAGCCTAAGCCTAGGGCACCCCTAGGCTTAGGCTAGGGCACCACTACGCTTAGGCTAGTGCACCCCTACGCTTAGGCTAGGGCAACCCTAGGCTTAGGCTATGGCTAGGGCTCCGCTAGCCTAAGGCTATGGCACCCCTAGGTTTAGGTTAGGGCACCCCTAAGCTTAGGCTAGGGCACCCCTCGGCTTAGGTTTAGGCATCCCTAAGCTTAGGCTAGGTCACCCCAAGGCTTAGGCTCGGCCACCCCTAGGCTTAGGCTAAGCCTAGGGCTCCCCTAGCCTAAGGCTAGGGCACCCGTAGGCTTAGGCTAGGGCACCCCTAGGATTACTAGGGCACCCCTTGTCTTAGGCTAGGGCACCCCTAGGCTTAGATTACGGCACCCCTAGGCTTAGGCCAGGGCACCCCTAGGCTTAGGCTAGGGCACCCCTAGGCTTAGGCTAGGGCACCCCTAGGCTTAGGCTAAGGCTAGGGCTCCCCTAGCCTAAGGCTAAGGCACCCCTAGGCTTAGGCTAGGGCACTCCTAGGATTACTACGGCACCCCTATGCTTAGGCTACGGCACCCCAAGGCTTAGGCCAAGTCTAGGGCTCCCTTAGCCTAAGGCTAGGGCACCCCTAGACTTAGGCTAGAGCACCCCTAGGCTTAGGCTAGGGCACCCCTAGGCTTAGGCGAAGGCTAGGGCTCCCCTAGTCTAAGGCTAGGGCATCCCTAGGCTTAGGCTAGGGCACCTCTAGGCTTAGGCTAGTGCACCCCTAGGCTTAGGCTAAGGCTAGGGCTCCCCTAGCCTAAGGCTAGGGCACCCCTAGGCTTAGGTTAGGGCACCCCTAAGCTTAGGCTAGGGCACCCCTAGGCTTAGGCTAGGGCACCCCTAAGCTTAGGCTATGGCACCCCTAGGCTTAGGCTAGGGCACCCCTAGGCTTAGGCTAGGGCACCCCTAGGCTTAGGCTAAGGCTAGGGCTCCCCTAGCCTAAGGCTAGGGCACCCCTAAGCTTAGGCTAGGGCACCCCTAGGCTTAGGCTAGGGCACCCCTAGGCTTCGGCTAAGGCTAGGGCTCCCCTAGCCTAAGGCTAGGGCACCCCTAGGCTTAGGTTAGGGCACCCCTAAGCTTAGGCTTGGGCACCCCTAGGCTTAGGTTAGGTCACCCCTAAGCTTAGGCTAGGGCACCCCTAGGCTTTGGTTTGGGCACCCCTAAGCTTAGGCTAGGGCACCCCTAGGCTTAGGCTATGGCACCCCTAAGCTTAGGCTAGGGCACGCCTAGGCTTACGCTAGGGCACCCCTAGGCTTAGGCTAGGGCACCCCAAGGTTTAGGCTAAGGCTAGGGCTCCCCTAACCTAAGCCTAGGGCACCCCTAGGCTTAGGATAGGGCACCCCTAAGCTTAGGCTAGTGCACCCCTACACTTAGGCTAGGGCACCACTAGGCTTAGGCTAAGGCTAGGGCTCCCCTAGCCTAAGGCTAGGGCACCCATAGGTTTAGGTTAGGGCACCCGTAAGCTTAGGCTAGGGCACCCCGAGGCTTAGGTTAGGGCATCCCTAAGCTTAGGCTAGGTCACCCCTAGGCTTAGGCTCAGGCACCCCAAGGCTTAGACTAGGGGACCCCTAGGCTTAGGCTAGGGCACCCCTAGGCTTAGGCGAAGGCTAGGGCTCCCCTAGTCTAAGGCTAGGGCATCCCTAGGCTGGGCTAGGGTACCTCTAGGCTTAGGCTAGGGCACCCCTAGGCTTAGGCTAGGGCACCCCTAGGCTTAGGTTATGGCACCCCTAAGCTTAGGCTAGGGCACCCCTAGGCTTAGGTTAGGGCACTCCTAGGCTTAGGTTAGGGCACCCCTAAGCTTAGGTTAGGGCACCCCTAAGCTTAGGCTAGGGCACCCCTAGGCTTAGGCTAGGGCACCCCTAGGCTTAGGCTATGGCACCCCTAAGCTTAGGCTAGGGCACCCCTAGGCTTAGGTTAGGGCACCCCTAGGCTTAGGCTAGGGCACCCCTAGGCTTAGGCTAGGGCAATGCAAGGCTTAGGCTAAGGCTAGGGCTCCCCTAGCCTAAGCCTAGGGCACCCCTAGGCTTAGGCTAGGGTACCCCTACGCTTAGGCTAGTGCACCCCTACGCTTAGGCTAGGGCAACCCTAGGCTTAGGCTAAGGCTAGGGCTCCGCTAGCCTAAGGCTATGGCACCCCTAGGTTTAGGTTAGGGCACCCCTAAGCTTAGGCTAGGGCACCCCTAGGCTTAGGTTAGGGCATCCCTAAGCTTAGGCTAGGTCACCCCAAGGCTTAGGCTCGGCCACCCCTAGGCTTAGGCTAAGCCTAGGGCTCCCCTAGCCTAAGGCTAGGGCACCCGTAGGCTTAGGCTAGGCACCCCTAGGATTACTAGGGCACCCCTTGTCTTAGGCTAGGGCACCCCTAGGCTTAGATTACGGCACCCCTAGGCTTAGGCCAGGGCACCCCTAGGCTTAGGCTAGGGCACCCCTAGGCTTAGGCTAGGGCACCCCTAGGCTTAGGCTAGGGCACCCCTAGGCTTAGGCTAAGGCTAGGGCTCCCCTAGCCTAAGGCTAAGGCACCCCTAGGCTTAGGCTAGGGCACCCCTAGGATTACTACGGCACCCCTAGGCTTAGGCTAGGGCACCCCTAGACTTAGGCTAGGGCACCCCTAGGCTTAGGCTAGGGCACCCCTAGGCTTAGGCGAAGGCTAGGGCTCCCCTAGTCTAAGGCTAGGGCATCCCTAGGCTTAGGCTAGGGGACCTCTAGGCTTAGGCTAGTGCACCCCTAGGCTTAGGCTAAGGCTAGGGCTCCCCTAGCCTAAGGCTAGGGCACCCCTAGGCTTAGGTTAGGGCACCCCTAAGCTTAGGCTAGGGCACCCCTAGGCTTAGGCTAGGGCACCCCTAAGCTTAGGCTATGGCACCCCTAGGCTTAGGCTAGGGCACCCCTAGGCTTAGGCTAGGGTACCCTTAGGCTTAGGCTAGGGCACCCCTAGGCTTAGGCTAAGGCTAGGGCTCCCCTAGCCTAAGGCTAGGGCACCCCTAAGCTTAGGCTAGGGCACCTCTAGGCTTAGGCTAAGGCTAGGGCTCCCCTAGCCTAAGGCTAGGGCACCCCTAGGCTTAGGTTAGGGCACCCCTAAGCTTAGGCTTGGGCACCCCTAGGCTTAGGTTAGGTCACCCCTAAGCTTAGGCTAGGGCACCCCTAGGCTTTGGTTTGGGCACCCCTAAGCTTAGGCTAGGGCACCCCTAGGCTTAGGCTATGGCACCCCTAAGCTTAGGCTAGGACACGCCTAGGCTTAGGTTAGGGCACCCCTAGGCTTACGCTAGGGCACCCCTAGTCTTAGGCTAGGGCACCCCAAGGTTTAGGCTAAGGCTAGGGGTCCCCTAACCTAAGCCTAGGGCACCCCTAGGCTTAGGATAGGGCACCCCTAATCTTAGGCTAGTGCACCCCTACACTTAGGCTAGGGCACCACTAGGCTTAGGCTAAGGCTAGGGCTCCCCTAGCCTAAGGCTAGGGCACCCATAGGCTTAGGTTAGGGCACCCGTAAGCTTAGGCTAGGGCACCCCGAGGCTTAGGTTAGGGCATCCCTAAGCTTTGGCTAGGTCACCCCTAGGCTTAGGCTCAGGCACCCCAAGGCTTAGACTAGGGGACCCCTAGGCTTAGGCTAGGGCACCCCTAAGCTTAGACGAAGGCTAGGGCTCCCCTAGTCTAAGGCTTGGGCATCCCTAGGCTAGGCTAGGGTACCTCTAGGCTTAGGCTAGGGCACCCCTAGGCTTAGGTTAGGGCACTCCTAGGTTTAGGCTAGGGCACCCCTAGGCTTAGGCTAGGGCACCCCTAGGCTTAGGCTAAAGCTAGGGCTCCCCTAGCCTAAGGCTAGGGCACCCCTAGGCTTAGGTTAGGGCACCCCTAAGCTTAGGCTAGGGCACCCCTAGGCTTAGGCTAGGGAACCCCTAAGTTTAGGCTAGGGCACCCATAGGCTTAGGCTTGGGCACCCCTAGGCTATGGCTAGGGCACCCATAGGCTTAGGCTAGGGCACCCCTAGGCTTAGGCTAGGGCACCCCTTGGCTTAGGCTAAGGCTAGGGCTCCCCTAGGCTAAGGCTAGGGCACCCCTCGGCTTAGGTTAGGGCACTCCTAAGCTTAGGCTAGGGCACCCCTAGGCTTAGGTTAGGGCACCCCTAAGCTTAGGCTAGGGCACCCCTAGGCTTAGGTTAGGGCATCCCTAAGCTTAGGCTAGGTCACCCCTAGGCTTAGGCTCAGGAACCCCTAGGCTTAGGCTAAGGCTAGGGCTCCCCTAGTCTAAGGCTTGGGCACCCGTAGGCTTAGGCTAGGGCACCCCTAGGATTACTAGGGCACCCCTTGGCTTAGGATAGGGCACCAGTAGGCTTAGGATACGGCACCCCTAGGCTTAGGCCAGGGCACCCCTAGGCTTAGGCTAGGGCACCCCTAGGCTTAGGCTAAGGCTAGGGCTCCCATACCCTAAGGCTAGGGCACCCCTAGACATAGGCTAGGGCACCCCTAGGCTTATACTAGGACACCCCTAGGCTTAGGCTAAGGCTAGGACTCCCATAGCCAAAGGCTAGGGCACACCTAGGCTTAGGCTAGGGCACCCCAAGGCTTAGGGTAAGTCTTGGGCTCCCCTAGCCTAAGGCTAAGGCTCTCCTAGGCTTAGGCTAGGGCACCCCTAGGCTTAGGTTAGGGCACCTCTAAGCTTAGGCTAGGGCACCCCTAGGCTTAGGCTAGGGAACCTCTAAGCTTAGGCTAGGGCACCCCTAGGCTTAGGCTAGGGCACCCCTAGGCTTAGGCTAGGGCACCCCTATGCTTTGGCAAACGCACCCCTAGGCTTAGGCTAGGGTACCCCTAAGCTTAGGCTAAGGCTAGGGCTCCCCTAGCCTATGGCTAGGGCACCCCTAAGCTTAGGCTAGGGCACCCCTAGGCTTAGGCTAAGGCTAGGGCTCCCCAACCTAAGGCTAGGGCACCCCTAGGCTTAGGTTAGGGCACCCCTAAGCTTAGGTTAGGGCACCCCTAGGCTTAGGTTAGGGCACCCCTAACCTTAGGCTAGGGCACCCCTAGGCTTAGGTTATGTATGGCACCCCTAAGCTTAGGCTAGGGCACCCCTAGGCTTAGGTTAGGGCACTCCTAGGCTTAGGCTATGGCACCCCTAAGCTTAGGCTAGGGCACCCCTAAGCTTAGGCTAGGGCACCCCTAGGCTTAGGCTATGGCACCCCTAAGCTTAGGCTAGGGCACCCCTAGGCTTAGGTTAGGGCACCCCTAGGCTTAGGCTAGGGCACCCCTAGGCTTAAACTAGGGCACCCCAAGGCTTAGGCTAAGGCTAGGGCTCCCCTAGCCTAAGCCTAGGGCACCCCTAGGCTTAGGCTAGGGCACCCCTACGCTTAGGCTAGTGCACCCCTACGCTTAGGCTAGGGCAACCCTAGGCTTAGGCTAAGGCTAGGGCTCCGCTAGCCTAAGGCTATGGCACCCCTAGGTTTAGGTTAGGGCACCCCTAAGCTTAGGCTAGGGCACCCCTAGGCTTAGGTTAGGGCATCCCTAAGCTTAGGCTAGGTCACCCCTAGGCTTAGGCTCGGGCACCCCTAGGCTTAGGCTAAGCCTAGGGCTCCCCTAGCCTAAGGCTAGGGCACCCGTAGGCTTAGGCTAGGGCACCCCTAGGATTACTAGGGCACCCCTTGGCTTAGGCTAGGGCACCCCTAGGCTTAGATTACGGCACCCCTAGGCTTAGGCCAGGGCACCCCTAGGCTTAGGCTAGGGCACCCCTAGGCTTAGGCTAGGGCACCCCTAGGCTTAGGCTAGGGCACCCCTAGGCTTAGGCTAAGGCTAGGGCTCCCCTAGCCTAAGGCTAAGGCACCCCTAGGCTTAGGGTAGGGCACCCCTAGGATTACTACGGCACCCCTAGGCTTAGGCTAGGGCACCCCAAGGCTTAGGCCAAGTCTAGGGCTCCCCTAGCCTAAGGCTAGGGCACCCCTAGACTTAGGCTAGGGCACCCCTAGGCTTAGGCTAGGGCACCCCTAGGCTTAGGCGAAGGCTAGGGCTCCCCTAATCTAAGGCTAGGGCATCCCTAGGCTTAGGCTAGGGGACCTCTAGGCTTAGGCTAGTGCACCCCTAGGCTTAGGCTAAGGCTAGGGCTCCCCTAGCCTAAGGCTAGGGCACCCCTAGGCTTAGGTTAGGGCACCCCTAAGCTTAGGCTAGGGCACCCCTAGGCTTAGGCTAGGGCACCCCTAAGCTTAGGCTATGGCACCCCTAGGCTTAGGCTAGGGCACCCCAAGGCTTAGACTAGGGGACCCCTAGGCTTAGGCTAGGGCACCCCTAGGCTTAGGCTAAGGCTAGGGCTCCCCTAGTCTAAGGCTAGGGCATCCCTAGGCTGGGCTAGGGTACCTCTAGGCTTAGGCTAGGGCACCCCTAGGCTTAGGCTAGGGCACCCCTAGGCTTAGGTTATGGCACCCCTAAGCTTAGGCTAGGGCACCCCTAGGCTTAGGTTAGGGCACTCCTAGGCTTAGGTTAGGGCACCCCTAAGCTTAGGTTAGGGCACCCCTAAGCTTAGGCTAGGGCACCCCTAGGCTTAGGCTAGGGCACCCCTAGGCTTAGGCTATGGCACCCCTAAGCTTAGGCTAGGGCACCCCTAGGCTTAGGTTAGGGCACCCCTAGGCTTAGGCTAGGGCACCCCTAGGCTTAGGCTAGGGCAATGCAAGGCTTAGGCTAAGGCTAGGGCTCCCCTAGCCTAAGCCTAGGGCACCCCTAGGCTTAGGCTAGGGTACCCCTACGCTTAGGCTAGTGCACCCCTACGCTTAGGCTAGGGCAACCCTAGGTTTAGGCTAAGGCTAGGGCTCCGCTAGCCTAAGGCTATGGCACCCCTAGGTTTAGGTTAGGGCACCCCTAAGCTTAGGCTAGGGCACCCCTAGGCTTAGGTTAGGGCATCCCTAAGCTTAGGCTAGGTCACCCCAAGGCTTAGGCTCGGCCACCCCTAGGCTTAGGCTAAGCCTAGGGCTCCCCTAGCCTAAGGCTAGGGCACCCGTAGGCTTAGGCTAGGCACCCCTAGGATTACTAGGGCACCCCTTGTCTTAGGCTAGGGCACCCCTAGGCTTAGATTACGGCACCCCTAGGCTTAGGCCAGGGCACCCCTAGGCTTAGGCTAGGGCACCCCTAGGCTTAGGCTAGGGCACCCCTAGGCTTAGGCTAGGGCACCCCTAGGCTTAGGCTAAGGCTAGGGCTCCCCTAGCCTAAGGCTAAGGCACCCCTAGGCTTAGGCTAGGGCACCCCTAGGATTACTACGGCACCCCTAGGCTTAGGCTAGGGCACCCCTAGACTTAGGCTAGGGCACCCCTAGGCTTAGGCTAGGGCACCCCTAGGCTTAGGCGAAGGCTAGGGCTCCCCTAGTCTAAGGCTAGGGCATCCCTAGGCTTAGGCTAGGGGACCTCTAGGCTTAGGCTAGTGCACCCCTAGGCTTAGGCTAAGGCTAGGGCTCCCCTAGCCTAAGGCTAGGGCACCCCTAGGCTTAGGTTAGGGCACTCCTAAGCTTAGGCTAGGGCACCCCTAGGCTTAGGCTAGGGCACCCCTAAGCTTAGGCTATGGCACCCCTAGGCTTAGGCTAGGGCACCCCTAGGCTTAGGCTAGGGTACCCTTAGGCTTAGGCTAGGGCACCCCTAGGCTTAGGCTAAGGCTAGGGCTCCCCTAGCCTAAGGCTAGGGCACCCCTAAGCTTAGGCTAGGGCACCTCTAGGCTTAGGCTAAGGCTAGGGCTCCCCTAGCCTAAGGCTAGGGCACCCCTAGGCTTAGGTTAGGGCACCCCTAAGCTTAGGCTTGGGCACCCCTAGGCTTAGGTTAGGTCACCCCTAAGCTTAGGCTAGGGCACCCCTAGGCTTTGGTTTGGGCACCCCTAAGCTTAGGCTAGGGCACCCCTAGGCTTAGGCTATGGCACCCCTAAGCTTAGGCTAGGACACGCCTAGGCTTAGGTTAGGGCACCCCTAGGCTTACGCTAGGGCACCCCTAGTCTTAGGCTAGGGCACCCCAAGGTTTAGGCTAAGGCTAGGGGTCCCCTAACCTAAGCCTAGGGCACCCCTAGGCTTAGGATAGGGCACCCCTAATCTTAGGCTAGTGCACCCCTACACTTAGGCTAGGGCACCACTAGGCTTAGGCTAAGGCTAGGGCTCCCCTAGCCTAAGGCTAGGGCACCCATAGGCTTAGGTTAGGGCACCCGTAAGCTTAGGCTAGGGCACCCCGAGGCTTAGGTTAGGGCATCCCTAAGCTTTGGCTAGGTCACCCCTAGGCTTAGGCTCAGGCACCCCAAGGCTTAGACTAGGGGACCCCTAGGCTTAGGCTAGGGCACCCCTAGGCTTAGACGAAGGCTAGGGCTCCCCTAGTCTAAGGCTTGGGCATCCCTAGGCTAGGCTAGGGTACCTCTAGGCTTAGGCTAGGGCACCCCTAGGCTTAGGTTAGGGCACTCCTAGGTTTAGGCTAGGGCACCCCTAGGCTTAGGCTAGGGCACCCCTAGGCTTAGGCTAAAGCTAGGGCTCCCCTAGCCTAAGGCTAGGGCACCCCTAGGCTTAGGTTAGGGCACCCCTTAGCTTAGGCTAGGGCACCCCTAGGCTTAGGCTAGGGAACCCCTAAGTTTAGGCTAGGGCACCCATAGGCTTAGGCTTGGGCACCCCTAGGCTATGGCTAGGGCACCCATAGGCTTAGGCTAGGGCACCCCTAGGCTTAGGCTAGGGCACCCCTTGGCTTAGGCTAAGGCTAGGGCTCCCCTAGGCTAAGGCTAGGGCACCCCTCGGCTTAGGTTAGGGCACTCCTAAGCTTAGGCTAGGGCACCCCTAGGCTTAGGTTAGGGCACCCCTAAGCTTAGGCTAGGGCACCCCTAGGCTTAGGTTAGGGCATCCCTAAGCTTAGGCTAGGTCACCCCTAGGCTTAGGCTCAGGAACCCCTAGGCTTAGGCTAAGGCTAGGGCTCCCCTAGTCTAAGGCTTGGGCACCCGTAGGCTTAGGCTAGGGCACCCCTAGGATTACTAGGGCACCCCTTGGCTTAGGATAGGGCACCAGTAGGCTTAGGATACGGCACCCCTAGGCTTAGGCCAGGGCACCCCTAGGCTTAGGCTAGGGCACCCCTAGGCTTAGGCTAAGGCTAGGGCTCCCATACCCTAAGGCTAGGGCACCCCTAGACATAGGCTAGGGCACCCCTAGGCTTATACTAGGACACCCCTAGGCTTAGGCTAAGGCTAGGACTCCCATAGCCAAAGGCTAGGGCACACCTAGGCTTAGGCTAGGGCACACCAAGGCTTAGGGTAAGTCTTGGGCTCCCCTAGCCTAAGGCTAAGGCTCTCCTAGGCTTAGGCTAGGGCACCCCTAGGCTTAGGTTAGGGCACCTCTAAGCTTAGGCTAGGGCACCCCTAGGCTTAGGCTAGGGAACCTCTAAGCTTAGGCTAGGGCACCCCTAGGCTTAGGCTAGGGCACCCCTAGGCTTAGGCTAGGGCACCCCTATGCTTTGGCAAGCGCACCCCTAGGCTTAGGCTAGGGCACCCCTAAGCTTAGGCTAAGGCTAGGGCTCCCCTAGCCTATGGCTAGGGCACCCCTAAGCTTAGGCTAGGGCACCCCTAGGCTTAGGCTAAGGCTAGGGCTCCCCAACCTAAGGCTAGGGCACCCCTAGGCTTAGGTTAGGGCACCCCTAAGCTTAGGTTAGGGCACCCCTAGGCTTAGGTTAGGGCACCCCTAACCTTAGGCTAGGGCACCCCTAGGCTTAGGTTATGTATGGCACCCCTAAGCTTAGGCTAGGGCACCCCTAGGCTTAGGTTAGGGCACTCCTAGGCTTAGGCTATGGCACCCCTAAGCTTAGGCTAGGGCACCCCTAAGCTTAGGCTAGGGCACCCCTAGGCTTAGGCTATGGCACCCCTAAGCTTAGGCTAGGGCACCCCTAGGCTTAGGTTAGGGCACCCCTAGGCTTAGGCTAGGGCACCCCTAGGCTTAGGCTAGGGCACCCCAAGGCTTAGGCTAAGGCTAGGGCTCCCCTAGCCTAAGCCTAGGGCACCCCTAGGCTTAGGCTAGGGCACCCCTACGCTTAGGCTAGTGCACCCCTACGCTTAGGCTAGGGCAACCCTAGGCTTAGGCTAAGGCTAGGGCTCCGCTAGCCTAAGGCTATGGCACCCCTAGGTTTAGGTTAGGGCACCCCTAAGCTTAGGCTAGGGCACCCCTAGGCTTAGGTTAGGGCATCCCTAAGCTTAGGCTAGGTCACCCCTAGGCTTAGGTTCGGGCACCCCTAGGCTTAGGCTAAGCCTAGGGCTCCCCTAGCCTAAGGCTAGGGCACCCGTAGGCTTAGGCTAGGGCACCCCTAGGATTACTAGGGCACCCCTTGGCTTAGGCTAGGGCACCCCTAGGCTTAGATTACGGCACCCCTAGGCTTAGGCCAGGGCACCCCTAGGCTTAGGCTAGGGCACCCCTAGGCTTAGGCTAGGGCACCCCTAGGCTTAGGCTAGGGCACCCCTAGGCTTAGGCTAAGGCTAGGGCTCCCCTAGCCTAAGGCTAAGGCACCCCTAGGCTTAGGGTAGGGCACCCCTAGGATTACTACGGCACCCCTAGGCTTAGGCTAGGGCACCCCAAGGCTTAGGCCAAGTCTAGGGCTCCCCTAGCCTAAGGCTAGGGCACCCCTAGACTTAGGCTAGGGCACCCCTAGGCTTAGGCTAGGGCACCCCTAGGCTTAGGCGAAGGCTAGGGCTCCCCTAGTCTAAGGCTAGGGCATCCCTAGGCTTAGGCTAGGGGACCTCTAGGCTTAGGCTAGTGCACCCCTAGGCTTAGGCTAAGGCTAGGGCTCCCCTAGCCTAAGGCTAGGGCACCCTTAGGCTTAGGTTAGGGCACCCCTAAGCTTAGGCTAGGGCACCCCTAGGCTTAGGCTAGGGCACCCCTAAGCTTAGGCTATGGCACCCCTAGGCTTAGGCTAGGGCACCCCTAGGCTTAGGCTAGGGTACCCTTAGGCTTAGGCTAGGGCACCCCTAGGCTTAGGCTAAGGCTAGGGCTCCCGTAGCCTAAGGCTAGGGCACCCCTAAGCTTAGGCTAGGGCACCCCTAGGCTTAGGCTAAGGCTAGGGCTCCCCTAGCCTAAGGCTAGGGCACCCCTAGGCTTAAGTTAGGGCACCCCTAAGCTTAGGCTAGGGCACCCCTAGGCTTTGGTTTGGGCACCCCTAAGCGTAGGCTAGGGCACCCCTAGGCTTAGGCTATGGCACCCCTAAGCTTAGGCTAGGGCACGCCTAGGCTTAGGTTAGGGCACCCCTAGGCTTACGCTAGGGCACCCCTAGGCTTAGGGTAGGGCACCCCAAGGTTTAGGCTAAGGCTAGGGCTCCCCTAACCTAAGCCTAGGGCACCCCTAGGCTTAGGATTGGGCACCCCTAAGCTTAGGCTAGTGCACCCCTACACTTAGGCTAGGGCACCACTAGGCTTAGGCTAAGGCTAGGGCTCCCCTAGCCTAAGGCTAGGGCACCCATAGGCTTAGGTTAGGGCACCCGTAAGCTTAGGCTAGGGCACCCCGAGGCTTAGGTTAGGGCATCCCTAAGCTTAGGCTAGGTCACCCCTAGGCTTAGGCTCAGGCACCCCAAGGCTTAGACTAGGGGACCCCTAGGCTTAGGCTAGGGCACCCCTAGGCTTAGACGAAGGCTAGGGCTCCCCTAGTCTAAGGCTTGGGCATCCTTAGGCTAGGCTAGGGTACCTCTAGGCTTAGGCTAGGTCACCCCTAGGCTTAGGTTAGGGCACTCCTAGGTATCGGCTAGGGCACCCCTATGCTTAGGCTAGGGCACCCCTAGGCTTAGGCTAAAGCTAGGGCTCCCCTAGCCTAAGGCTAGGGCACCCCTAGGCTTAGGTTAGGGCACCCCTAAGCTTAGGCTAGGGCACCCCTAGGCTTAGGCTAGGGAACCCCTAAGTTTAGGCTAGGGCACCCATAGGCTTAAGCTTGGGCACCCCTAGGCTTTGGCTAGGGCACCCATAGGCTTAGGCTAGGGCACCCCTAGGCTTAGGCTTGGGCACCCCTAGGCTTAGGCTAAGGCTAGGGCTCCCCTAGCCTAAGGCTAGGGCACCCCTAGGCTTAGGTTAGGGCACTCCTAAGCTTAGGCTAGGGCACCCCTAGGCTTAGGTTAGGGCACCCCTAAGCTTAGGCTAGGGCACCCCTAGGCTTAGGTTAGGGCATCCCTAAGCTTAGGCTAGGTCACCCCTAGGCTTAGGCTCGGGAACGCCTAGGCTTAGGCTAAGGCTAGGGCTCCCCTAGCCTAAGGCTTGGGCACCCGTAAGCTTAGGCTAGGGCACCCCTAGGATTACTAGGGCACCCCTTGGCTTAGGTTAGGGCACCCCACGGCTTAGGATACGGCACCCCTAGGCTTAGGCCAGGGCACCCCTAGGCTTAGGCTAGGGCACCCCTAGGCTTAGGCTAAGGCTAGGGCTCCCCTACCCTAAGGCTATGGCACCCCTAGACATAGGCTAGGGCACCCCTAGGCTTATACTAGTACACCCCTAGGCTTAGGCTAAGGCTAGGA
This sequence comes from Tenrec ecaudatus, assembly GCF_050624435.1. Classification (NCBI taxonomy): domain Eukaryota; kingdom Metazoa; phylum Chordata; class Mammalia; order Afrosoricida; family Tenrecidae; genus Tenrec; species Tenrec ecaudatus. Next base: position 4,309,422 of record NW_027457638.1, on the reverse strand, counting down.
CTCCCATAGCCTAAGGCTAGGGCACCCCTAGGCTTAGGTTAGGGCACTCCTAAGCTTAGGCTAGGGCACCCCTTGGCTTAGGTTAGGGCACCCCTAAGCTTAGGCTAGGGCACCCCTAGGCTTAGGTTTGGGCACCCCTAAGCTTAGGCTAGGGCACCCCTAGGCTTAGGCTATGGCACCCCTAAGCTTAGGCTAGGGCACCCCTAGGCTTAGGTTAAGGCACCCCTAGGCTTAGGCTAGGGCACCCCTAGGCTTAGGCTAGGGCAATGCAAGGCTTAGGCTAAGGCTAGGGCTCCCCTAGCCTAAGGCTAAGGCACCCGTAGGCTAAGGCTAGGGCACCCCTAGGATTACTAGGGCACCCCTGGGCTTAGGCTAGGGAACCCCTACGCTTAGGCTAGTGCACCCCTACGCTTAGGCTAGGGCACCCCTAGGCTTAGGCTAAGGCTAGGGCTCCCCTAGCCTAAGGCTAGGGCACCCCTAAGCTTAGGCTAGGGCACCCCTAGGCTTAGGCTAAGGCTAGGGCTCCCCTAGCCTAAGGCTAGGGCACCCCTAGGCTTAGGTTAGGGCACCCCTAAACTTAGGCTTGGGCACCCCTAGGCTTAGGTTAGGTCACCCCTAAGCTTAGGCTAGGGCACCTCTAGGCTTTAGTTTGGGCACCCCTAAGCTTAGGCTAGGGCACCCCTAGGCTTAGGCTATGGCACCCCTAACTTAGGCTAGGGCACGCCTAGGCTTAGGTTAGGGCACCCCTAGGCTTACGCTAGGGCACCCCAAGGCTTAGGCTAGGGCACCCCAAGGTTTAGGCTAAGGCTAGGGCTCCCCTAACCTAAGCCTAGGGCACCCCTAGGCTTAGGATAGGGCACCCCTAAAGTTAGGCTAGTGCACCCCTACACTTAGCCTAGGGCACCCCTAGGCTTAGGCTAAGGCTAGGGCTCCCCTAGCCTAAGGCTAGGGCACCCATAGGCTTAGGTTAGGGCACCCGTAAGCTTAGGCTAGGGCACCCCGAAGCTTAGGTTAGGGCATCCCTAAGCTTAGGCTAGGTCACCCCTAGGCTTAGGCTCAGGCACCCCAAGGCTTAGACTAGGGGACCCCTAGGCTTAGGCTAGGGCACCCCTAGGCTTAGGCGAAGGCTAGGGCTCCCCTAGTCTAAGGCTAGGGCATCCCTAGGCTAGGCTAGGGTACCTCTAGGCTTAGGCTAGGGCACCCCTAGGCTTAGGCTAGGGCACCCCTAGGTTTAGGTTAGGGCACCCCTAGGCTTAGGCTAGGGCACCCCTAGGCTTAGGCTAAAGCTAGGGCTCCCCTAGCCTAAGGCTAGGGCACCCCTAGGCTTAGGTTAGGGCACCCCGAAGCTTAGGCTTGGGCACCCCTAGGCTTTGGCTAGGGCACCCATAGGCTTAGGCTAGGGCACCCCTAGGCTTAGGCTAAGGCTAGGGCTCCCCTAGCCTAAGGCTAGGGCACCCCTAGGCTTAGGTTAGGGCACTCCTAAGCTTAGGCTAGGGCACCCCTAGGCTTAGATTAGGGCACCCCTAAGCTTAGGCTAGGGCACCCCTAGGCTTAGGTTAGGGCATCCCTAAGCTTAGGCTAGGTCACCCCTAGGCTTAGGCTCGGGAACCCCTAGGCTTATGCTAAGGCTAGGGCTCCCCTAGCCTAAGGCTTGGGCACCCATAGGCTTAGGCTAGGGCACCCCTAGGATTACTAGGGCACCCCTTGGCTTAGGTTAGGGCACCCCTAGGCTTAGGAAACGACACCCCTAGGCTTAGGCCAGGGCACCCCTAGGCTTAGGCTAGGGCACCCCTAGGCTTAGGCTAAGGCTAGGGCTCCCCTACCCTAAGGCTAGGGCACCCCTAGACATAGGCTAGGGCACCCCTAGGCTTATACTAGGACACCCCTAGGCTTAGGCTAAGGCTAGGACTCCCATAGCCAAAGGCTAGGGCACCCCTAGGCTTAGGCTAGGGCACCCCAAGGCTTAGGGTAAGTCTTGGGCTCCCCTAGCCTAAGGCTAAGGCTCTCCTAGGCTTAGGCTAGGGCACCCCTAGGCTTAGGTTAGGGCACTCCTAAGCTTAGGCTAGGGCACCCCTAGGCTTAGGTTAGGGCACCCCTAAGCTTAGGCTAGGGCACCCCTAGGCTTAGGTTTGGGCACCCCTAAGCTTAGGCTAGGGCACCCCTAGGCTTAGGCTATGGCACCCCTAAGCTTAGGCTAGGGCACCCCTAGACATAGGCTAGGGCACCCCTAGGCTTATACTAGGACACCCCTAGGCTTAGGCTAAGGCTAGGACTCCCATAGCCAAAGGCTAGGGCACCCCTAGGCTTAGGCTAGGGCAATGCAAGGCTTAGGCTAAGGCTAGGGCTCCCCTAGCCTAAGGCTAGGGCACCCGTAGGCTTAGGCTAGCGCACCCCTAGGATTACTAGGGCACCCCTGGGCTTAGGCTAGGGAACCCCTACGCTTAGGCTAGGGCACCCCTAGGCTTAGGTTAGGGCACCCCTAAGCTTAGGCTAGGGCACCCCTAGGCTTAGGTTAGGGCATCCCTAAGCTTAGGCTAGGTCACCCCTAGGCTTAGGCTCGGGAACCCCTAGGCTTAGGCTAAGGCTAGGGCTCCCCTAGCCTAAGGCTAGGGCACCCGTAGGCTTAGGCTAGGGCACCTCTAGGATTACTAGGGCACCCCTTGGCTTAGGTTAGGGCACCCCTAGGCTTAGGATACGGCACCCCTAGGCTTATGCCAGGGCACCCCTAGGCTTAGGCTAGGGCACCCCTAGGCTTAGTCTAAGGCTAGGGCTCCCCTACCCTAAGGCTAGGGCACCCCTAGACATAGGCTAGGGCACCCCAAGGCTTAGGGTAAGTCTTGGGCTCCCCTAGCCAAAGGCTAAGGCTCTCCTAGGCTTAGGATAGGGCACCCCTAGGCTTAGGTTAGGGCACCCCTAAGCTTAGGCTAGGGCACTCCTAGGCTTAGGCTAGGGAACCTCTAAGCTTAGGCTAGGGCACCCCTAGGCTTAGGCTAGGGCACCCCTAGGCTTAGGCTAGGGCACCCCTATGCTTTGGCAAGCGCACCCCTAGGCTTAGGCTAGGGCAACCCTAGGCTTAGGCTAAGGCTAGGGCTCCCCTAGCCTATGGCTAGGGCACCCCTAAGCTTAGGCTAGGGCACCCCCAGGCGTAGGCTAAGGCTAGGGCTCCCCTAGCCTAAGGCTAGGGCACCCCTAGGCTTAGGTTAGGGCACCCCTAAGCTTAGGTTAGGGCACCCCTAGGCCTAGGTTAGGGCATCCCTAACCTTAGGCTAGGGCACCCCTAGGCTTAGGTTATGGCACCCCTAAGCTTAGGCTAGGGCACCCCTAAGCTTAGGTTAGGGCACTCCTAGGCTTAGGCTATGGCACCCCTAAGCTTAGGCTAGGGCACCCCTAAGCTTAGGCTAGCGCACCCCTAGGCTTAGGCTAGGGCACCCCTAGACTTAGGCTATGGCACCCCTAAGCTTAGGCTAGGGCACCCCTAGGCTTAGGTTAGGGCACCCCTAGGCTTAGGCTAGGGCACCCCTAGGCTTAGGCTAGGGCACCCCAAGGCTTAGGCTAAGGCTAGGGCTCCCCTAGCCTAAGCCTAGGGCACCCCTAGGCTTAGGCTAGGGCACCCCTACGCTTAGGCTAGTGCACCCCTACGCTTAGGCTAGGGCAACCCTAGGCTTAGGCTATGGCTAGGGCTCCGCTAGCCTAAGGCTATGGCACCCCTAGGTTTAGGTTAGGGCACCCCTAAGCTTAGGCTAGGGCACCCCTCGGCTTAGGTTTAGGCATCCCTAAGCTTAGGCTAGGTCACCCCAAGGCTTAGGCTCGGCCACCCCTAAGCTTAGGCTAAGCCTAGGGCTCCCCTAGCCTAAGGCTAGGGCACCCGTAGGCTTAGCCTAGGGCACCCCTAGGATTACTAGGGCACCCCTTGTCTTAGGCTAGGGCACCCCTAGGCTTAGATTACGGCACCCCTAGGCTTAGGCCAGGGCACCCCTAGGCTTAGGCTAGGGCACCCCTAGGCTTAGGCTAGGGCACCCCTAGGCTTAGGCTAAGGCTAGGGCTCCCCTAGCCTAAGGCTAAGGCACCCCTAGGCTTAGGCTAGGGCACCCCTAGGATTACTACGGCACCCCTAGGCTTAGGCTACGGCACCCCAAGGCTTAGGCCAAGTCTAGGGCTCCCTTAGCCTAAGGCTAGGGCACCCCTAGACTTAGGCTAGAGCACCCCTAGGCTTAGGCTAGGGCACCCCTAGGCTTAGGCGAAGGCTAGGGCTCCCCTAGTCTAAGGCTAGGGCATCCCTAGGCTTAGGCTAGGGCACCTCTAGGCTTAGGCTAGTGCACCCCTAGGCTTAGGCTAAGGCTAGGGCTCCCCTAGCCTAAGGCTAGGGCACCCCTAGGCTTAGGTTAGGGCACCCCTAAGCTTAGGCTAGGGCACCCCTAGGCTTAGGCTAGGGCACCCCTAGGCTTAGGCTAGGGCACCCCTAGGCTTAGGCTAAGGCTAGGGCTCCCCTAGCCTAAGGCTAGGGCACCCCTAAGCTTAGGCTAGGGCACCCCTAGGCTTAGGCTAGGGCACCCCTAGGCTTCGGCTAAGGCTAGAGCTCCCCTAGCCTAAGGCTAGGGCACCCCTAGGCTTAGGTTAGGGCACCCCTAAGCTTAGGCTTGGGCACCCCTAGGCTTAGGTTAGGTCACCCCTAAGCTTAGGCTAGGGCACCCCTAGGCTTTGGTTTGGGCACCCCTAAGCTTAGGCTAGGGCACCCCTAGGCTTAGGCTATGGCACCCCTAAGCTTAGGCTAGGGCACGCCTAGGCTTACGCTAGGGCACCCCTAGGCTTAGGCTAGGGCACCCCAAGGTTTAGGCTAAGGCTAGGGCTCCCCTAACCTAAGCCTAGGGCACCCCTAGGCTTAGGATAGGGCACCCCTAAGCTTAGGCTAGTGCACCCCTACACTTAGGCTAGGGCACCACTAGGCTTAGGCTAAGGCTAGGGCTCCCCTAGCCTAAGGCTAGGGCACCCATAGGCTTAGGTTAGGGCACCCGTAAGCTTAGGCTAGGGCACCCCGAGGCTTAGGTTAGGGCATCCCTAAGCTTAGGCTAGGTCACCCCTAGGCTTAGGCTCAGGCACCCCAAGGCTTAGACTAGGGGACCCCTAGGCTTAGGCTAGGGCACCCCTAGGCTTAGGCGAAGGCTAGGGCTCCCCTAGTCTAAGGCTAGGGCATCCCTAGGCTGGGCTAGGGTACCTCTAGGCTTAGGCTAGGGCACCCCTAGGCTTAGGCTAGGGCACCCCTAGGCTTAGGTTATGGCACCCCTAAGCTTAGGCTAGGGCACCCCTAGGCTTAGGTTAGGGCACTCCTAGGCTTAGGTTAGGGCACCCCTAAGCTTAGGTTAGGGCACCCCTAAGCTTAGGCTAGGGCACCCCTAGGCTTAGGCTAGGGCACCCCTAGGCTTAGGCTATGGCACCCCTAAGCTTAGGCTAGGGCACCCCTAGGCTTAGGTTAGGGCACCCCTAGGCTTAGGCTAGGGCACCCCTAGGCTTAGGCTAGGGCACCCCAAGGCTTAGGCTAGGGTACCCCTACGCTTAGGCTAGTGCACCCCTACGCTTAGGCTAGGGCAACCCTAGGCTTAGGCTAAGGCTAGGGCTCCGCTAGCCTAAGGCTATGGCACGCCTAGGTTTAGGTTAGGGCACCCCTAAGCTTAGGCTAGGGCACCCCTAGGCTTAGGTTAGGGCATCCCTAAGCTTAGGCTAGGTCACCCCAAGGCTTAGGCTCGGCCACCCCTAGGCTTAGGCTAAGCCTAGGGCTCCGCTAGCCTAAGGCTAGGGCACCCGTAGGCTTAGGCTAGGCACCCCTAGGATTACTAGGGCACCCCTTGTCTTAGGCTAGGGCACCCCTAGGCTTAGATTACGGCACCCCTAGGCTTAGGCCAGGGCACCCCTAGGCTTAGGCTAAGGCACCCCTAGGCTTAGGCTAGGGCACCCCTAGGCTTAGGCTAGGGCACCCCTAGGCTTAGGCTAAGGCTAGGGCTCCCCTAGCCTAAGGCTAAGGCACCCCTAGGCTTAGGCTAGGGCACCCCTAGGATTACTACGGCACCCCTAGGCTTAGGCTAGGGCACCCCAAGGCTTAGGCCAAGTCTAGGGCTCCCCTAGCCTAAGGCTAGGGCACCCCTAGACTTAGGCTAGGGCACCCCTAGGCTTAGGCTAGGGCACCCCTAGGCTTAGGCGAAGGCTAGGGCTCCCCTAGTCTAAGGCTAGGGCATCCCTAGGCTTAGGCTAGGGGACCTCTAGGCTTAGGCTAGTGCACCCCTAGGCTTAGGCTAAGGCTAGGGCTCCCCTAGCCTAAGGCTAGGGCACCCCTAGGCTTAGGTTAGGGCACCCCTAAGCTTAGGCTAGGGCACCCCTAGGCTTAGGCTAGGGCACCCCTAAGCTTAGGCTATGGCACCCCTAGGCTTAGGCTAGGGCACCCCTAGGCTTAGGCTAGGGTACCCTTAGCCTTAGGCTAGGGCACCCCTAGGCTTAGGCTAAGGCTAGGGCTCCCCTAGCCTAAGGCTAGGGCACCCCTAAGCTTAGGCTAGGGCACCCCTAGGCTTAGGCTAAGGCTAGGGCTCCCCTAGCCTAAGGCTAGGGCACCCCTAGGCTTAGGTTAGGGCACCCCTAAGCTTAGGCTTGGGCACCCCTAGGCTTAGGTTAGGTCACCCCTAAGCTTAGGCTAGGGCACCCCTAGGCTTTGGTTTGGGCACCCCTAACTTAGGCTAGGGCACCCCTAGGCTTAGGCTATGGCACCCCTAAGTTTAGGCTAGGACACGCCTAGGCTTAGGTTAGGGCACCCCTAGGCTTACGCTAGGGCACCCCTAGTCTTAGGCTAGGGCACCCCAAGGTTTAGGCTAAGGCTAGGGCTCCCCTAACCTAAGCCTAGGGCACCCCTAGGCTTAGGATAGGGCACCCCTAATCTTAGGCTAGTGCACCCCTACACTTAGGCTAGGGCACCACTAGGCTTAGGCTAAGGCTAGGGCTCCCCTAGCCTAAGGCTAGGGCACCCATAGGCTTAGGTTAGGGCACCCGTAAGCTTAGGCTAGGGCACCCCGAGGCTTAGGTTAGGGCATCCCTAAGCTTTGGCTAGGTCACCCCTAGGCTTAGGCTCAGGCACCCCAAGGCTTAGACTAGGGGACCCCTAGGCTTAGGCTAGGGCACCCCTAGGCTTAGACGAAGGCTAGGGCTCCCCTAGTCTAAGGCTTGGGCATCCCTAGGCTAGGCTAGGGTACCTCTAGGCTTAGGCTAGGGCACCCCTAGGCTTAGGTTAGGGCACTCCTAGGTTTAGGCTAGGGCACCCCTAGGCTTAGGCTAGGGCACCCCTAGGCTTAGGCTAAAGCTAGGGCTCCCCTAGCCTAAGGCTAGGGCACCCCTAGGCTTAGGTTAGGGCACCCCTAAGCTTAGGCTAGGGCACCCCTAGGCTTAGGCTAGGGAACCCCTAAGTTTAGGCTAGGGCACCCATAGGCTTAGGCTTGGGCACCCCTAGGCTATGGCTAGGGCACCCATAGGCTTAGGCTAGGGCACCCCTAGGCTTAGGCTAGGGCACCCCTTGGCTTAGGCTAAGGCTAGGGCTCCCCTAGGCTAAGGCTAGGGCACCCCTCGGCTTAGGTTAGGGCACTCCTAAGCTTAGGCTAGGGCACCCCTAGGCTTAGGTTAGGGCACCCCTAAGCTTAGGCTAGGGCACCCCTAGGCTTAGGTTAGGGCATCCCTAAGCTTAGGCTAGGTCACCCCTAGGCTTAGGCTCGGGAACCCCTAGGCTTAGGCTAAGGCTAGGGCTCCCCTAGTCTAAGGCTTGGGCACCCGTAGGCTTAGGCTAGGGCACCCCTAGGATTACTAGGGCACCCCTTGGCTTAGGATAGGGCACCAGTAGGCTTAGGATACGGCACCCCTAGGCTTAGGCCAGGGCACCCCTAGGCTTAGGCTAGGGCACCCCTAGGCTTAGGCTAAGGCTAGGGCTCCCATACCCTAAGGCTAGGGCACCCCTAGACATAGGCTAGGGCACCCCTAGGCTTATACTAGGACACCTCTAGGCTTAGGCTAAGGCTAGGACTCCCATAGCCAAAGGCTAGGGCACACCTAGGCTTAGGCTAGGGCACCCCAAGGCTTAGGGTAAGTCTTGGGCTCCCCTAGCCTAAGGCTAAGGCTCTCCTAGGCTTAGGCTAGGGCACCCCTAGGCTTAGGTTAGGGCACCTCTAAGCTTAGGCTAGGGCACCCCTAGGCTTAGGCTAGGGAACCTCTAAGCTTAGGCTAGGGCACCCCTAGGCTTAGGCTAGGGCACCCCTAGGCTTAGGCTAGGGCACCCCTATGCTTTGGCAAGCGCACCCCTAGGCTTAGGCTAGGGCACCCCTAAGCTTAGGCTAAGGCTAGGGCTCCCCTAGCCTATGGCTAGGGCACCCCTAAGCTTAGGCTAGGGCACCCCTAGGCTTAGGCTAAGGCTAGGGCTCCCCTAGCCTAAGGCTAGGGCACCCCTAGGCTTAGGTTAGGGCACCCCTAAGCTTAGGTTAGGGCACCCCTAGGCTTAGGTTAGGGCACCCCTAACCTTAGGCTAGGGCACCCCTAGGCTTAGGTTATGTATGGCACCCCTAAGCTTAGGCTAGGGCACCCCTAGGCTTAGGTTAGGGCACTCCTAGGCTTAGGCTATGGCACCCCTAAGCTTAGGCTAGGGCACCCCTAAGCTTAGGCTAGGGCACCCCTAGGCTTAGGCTATGGCACCCCTAAGCTTAGGCTAGGGCACCCCTAGGCTTAGGTTAGGGCACCCCTAGGCTTAGGCTAGGGCACCCCTAGGCTTAGGCTAGGGCACCCCAAGGCTTAGGCTAAGGCTAGGGCTCCCCTAGCCTAAGCCTAGGGCACCCCTAGGCTTAGGCTAGGGCACCCCTACGCTTAGGCTAGTGCACCCCTACGCTTAGGCTAGGGCAACCCTAGGCTTAGGCTAAGGCTAGGGCTCCGCTAGCCTAAGGCTATGGCACCCCTAGGTTTAGGTTAGGGCACCCCTAAGCTTAGGCTAGGGCACCCCTAGGCTTAGGTTAGGGCATCCCTAAGCTTAGGCTAGGTCACCCCTAGGCTTAGGCTCGGGCACCCCTAGGCTTAGGCTAAGCCTAGGGCTCCCCTAGCCTAAGGCTAGGGCACCCGTAGGCTTAGGCTAGGGCACCCCTAGGATTACTAGGGCACCCCTTGGCTTAGGCTAGGGCACCCCTAGGCTTAGATTACGGCACCCCTAGGCTTAGGCCAGGGCACCCCTAGGCTTAGGCTAGGGCACCCCTAGGCTTAGGCTAGGGCACCCCTAGGCTTAGGCTAGGGCACCCCTAGGCTTAGGCTAGGGCACCCCTAGGCTTAGGCTAAGGCTAGGGCTCCCCTAGCCTAAGGCTAAGGCACCCCTAGGCTTAGGGTAGGGCACCCCTAGGATTACTACGGCACCCCTAGGCTTAGGCTAGGGCACCCCAAGGCTTAGGCCAAGTCTAGGGCTCCCCTAGCCTAAGGCTAGGGCACCCCTAGACTTAGGCTAGGGCACCCCTAGGCTTAGGCTAGGGCACCCCTAGGCTTAGGCGAAGGCTAGGGCTCCCCTAGTCTAAGGCTAGGGCATCCCTAGGCTTAGGCTAGGGGACCTCTAGGCTTAGGCTAGTGCACCCCTAGGCTTAGGCTAAGGCTAGGGCTCCCCTAGCCTAAGGCTAGGGCACCCCTAGGCTTAGGTTAGGGCACCCCTAAGCTTAGGCTAGGGCACCCCTAGGCTTAGGCTAGGGCACCCCTAAGCTTAGGCTATGGCACCCCTAGGCTTAGGCTAGGGCACCCCTAGGCTTAGGCTAGGGTACCCTTAGGCTTAGGCTAGGGCACCCCTAGGCTTAGGCTAAGGCTAGGGCTCCCCTAGCCTAAGGCTAGGGCACCCCTAAGCTTAGGCTAGGGCACCCCTAGGCTTAGGCTAAGGCTAGGGCTCCCCTAGCCTAAGGCTAGGGCACCCCTAGGCTTAAGTTAGGGCACCCCTAAGCTTAGGCTAGGGCACCCCTAGGCTTTGGTTTGGGCACCCCTAAGCTTAGGCTAGGGCACCCCTAGGCTTAGGCTATGGCACTCCTAAGCTTATGCTAGGGCACGCCTAGGCTTAGGTTAGGGCACCCCTAGGCTTACGCTAGGGCACCCCTAGGCTTAGGGTAGGGCACCCCAAGGTTTAGGCTAAGGCTAGGGCTCCCCTAACCTAAGCCTAGGGCACCCCTAGGCTTAGGATAGGGCACCCCTAAGCTTAGGCTAGTGCACCCCTACACTTAGGCTAGGGCACCACTAGGCTTAGGCTAAGGCTAGGGCTCCCCTAGCCTAAGGCTAGGGCACCCATAGGCTTAGGTTAGGGCACCCGTAAGCTTAGGCTAGGGCACCCCGAGGCTTAGGTTAGGGCATCCCTAAGCTTAGGCTAGGTCACCCCTAGGCTTAGGCTCAGGCACCCCAAGGCTTAGACTAGGGGACCCCTAGGCTTAGGCTAGGGCACCCCTAGGCTTAGACGAAGGCTAGGGCTCCCCTAGTCTAAGGCTTGGGCATCCCTAGGCTAGGCTAGGGTACCTCTAGGCTTAGGCTAGGGCACCCCTAGGCTTAGGTTAGGGCACTCCTAGGTTTAGGCTAGGGCACCCCTATGCTTAGGCTAGGGCACCCCTAGGCTTAGGCTAAAGCTAGGGCTCCCCTAGCCTAAGGCTAGGGCACCCCTAGGCTTAGGTTAGGGCACCCCTAAGCTTAGGCTAGGGCACCCCTAGGCTTAGGCTAGGGAACCCCTAAGTTTAGGCTAGGGCACCCATAGGCTTAGGCTTGGGCACCCCTAGGCTATGGCTAGGGCACCCATAGGCTTAGGCTAGGGCACCCCTAGGCTTAGGCTAGGGCACCCCTAGACTTAGGCTAAGGCTAGGGCTCCCCTAGGCTAAGGCTAGGGAACCCCTCGGCTTAGGTTAGGGCACTCCTAAGCTTAGGCTAGGGCACCCCTAGGCTTAGGTTAGGGCACCCCTAAGCTTAGGCTAGGGCACCCCTAGGCTTAGGTTAGGGCATCCCTAAGCTTAGGCTAGGTCACCCCTAGAATTAGGCTCGGGAACCCCTAGGCTTAGGCTAAGGCTAGGGCTCCCCTAGTCTAAGGCTTGGGCACCCGTAGGCTTAGGCTAGGGCACCCCTAGGATTACTAGGGCACCCCTTGGCTTAGGATAGGGCACCAGTAGGCTTAGGATACGGCACCCCTAGGCTTAGGCCAGGGCACCCCTAGGCTTAGGCTAGGGCACCCCTAGGCTTAGGCTAAGGCTAGGGCTCCCATACCCTAAGGCTAGGGCACCCCTAGACATAGGCTAGGGCACCCCTAGGCTTATACTAGGACACCCCTAGGCTTAGGCTAAGGCTAGGACTCCCATAGCCAAAGGCTAGGGCACACCTAGGCTTAGGCTAGGGCACCCCAAGGCTTAGGGTATGTCTTGGGCTCCCCTAGCCTAAGGCTAAGGCTCTCCTAGGCTTAGGCTAGGGCACCCCTAGGCTTAGGTTAGGGCACCTCTAAGCTTAGGCTAGGGCACCCCTAGGCTTAGGCTAGGGAACCTCTAAGCTTAGGCTAGGGCACCCCTAGGCTTAGGCTAGGGCACCCCTAGGCTTAGGCTAGGGCACCCCTATGCTTTGGCAAGCGCACCCCTAGGCTTAGGCTAGGGCACCCCTAAGCTTAGGCTAAGGCTAGGGCTCCGCTAGCCTAAGGCTATGGCACCCCTAGGTTTAGGTTAGGGCACCCCTAAGCTTAGGCTAGGGCACCCCTAGGCTTAGGTTAGGGCATCCCTAAGCTTAGGCTAGGTCACCCCTAGGCTTAGGCTCGGGCACCCCTAGGCTTAGACTAAGCCTAGGGCTCCCCTAGCCTAAGGCTAGGGCACCCGTAGGCTTAGGCTAGGGCACCCCTAGGATTACTAGGGCACCCCTTGGCTTAGGCTAGGGCACCCCTAGGCTTAGATTACGGCACCCCTTGGCTTAGGCTAGGGCACCCCTAGGCTTAGGCTAGGGCACCCCTAGGCTTAGGCTAAGGCTAGGGCTACACTACCCTAAGGCTAGGACACCCCTAGACATAGGCTAGGGCACCCCTAGGCTTATACTAGGACATCCCTAGGCTTAGGCTAAGGCTAGGATTCCCATAGCCAAAGGCTAGGGCACCCCTAGGCTTAGGCTAGGGCACCCCAAGGCTTAGGGTAAGTCTTGGGCTCCCCTAGCCTAAGGCTAAGGCTCTCCTAGGCTTAGGCTAGGGAACCCCTAGGCTTAGGCTAAGGCTAGGGGTCCCCTAGCCTAAGGATAGGGCACCCCTAGGCTTAGGTTAGGGCACCCCTAAGCTTAGGCTTGGGCACCCCTAGGCTTAGGTTAGGTCACCCCTAAGCTTAGGCTAGAGCACCCTTAGGCTTTGGTTTGGGCACCCCTAAGCTTAGGCTAGGGCACCCCAAGGCTTAGGCTATGGCACCCCTAAGCTTAGGCTAGGGCACCCCTAGGCTTAGGTTAGGGCACCCCTAAGCTTAGGCTAGTGCACCCCTACACTTAGGCTAGGGCACCACTAGGCTTAGGCTAAGGCTAGGGCTCCCCTAGCCTAAGGCTAGGGCACCCATAGGCTTAGGTTAGGGCACCCGTAAGCTTAGGCTAGGGCACCCCGAGGCTTATGTTAGGGCATCCCTAAGCTTAGGCTAGGTCACCCCTAGGCTTAGGCTCAGGCACCTCAAGGTTTAGACTAGGGGACCCCTAGGCTTAGGCTAGGGTACCCCTAGGCTTAGACGAAAGCTAGGGCTCCCCTAGTCTAAGGCTTGGGCATCACTAGGCTAGGCTAGGGTACCTCTAGGCTTAGGCTAGGGCACCCCTAGGCTTAGGTTAGGGCACCCCTAGGTTTAGGCTAGGGCACCCCTAGGCTTAGGCTAGGGCACCCCTAGGCTTAGGCTAAAGCTAGGGCTCCCCTAGCCTAAGGCTAGGGCACCCCTAGGCTTAGGTTAGGGCACCCCTAAGCTTAGGCTAGGGCACCCCTAGGCTTAGGCTAGGGAACCCCTAACTTTAGGCTAGGGCACCCATAGGCTTAGGCTTGGGCACCCCTAGGCTTTGGCTAGGGCACCCATAGGCTTAGGCTAGGGCACCCCTAGGCTTAGGCTAGGGCACCCCTAGGCTTAGGCTAAGGCTAGGGCTCCCCTAGGCTAAGGCTAGGGCACCCCTCGGCTTAGGTTAGGGCACTCCTAAGCTTAGGCTAGGGCACCCCTAGGCTTAGGTTAGGGCACCCCTAAGCTTAGGCTAGGGCACCCCTAGGCTTAGGTTAGGGCATCCCTAAGCTTAGGCTAGGTCACCCCTAGGCTTAGGCTCGGGAACCCCTAGGCTTAGGCTAAGGCTAGGGCTCCCCTAGTCTAAGGCTTGGGCACCCGTAGGCTTAGGCTAGGGCACCCCTAGGATTACTAGGGCACCCCTTGGCTTAGGATAGGGCACCCCTAGGCTTAGGATACGACACCCCTAGGCTTAGGCCAGGGCACCCCTAGGCTTAGGCTAGGGCACCCCTAGGCTTAGGCTAAGGCTAGGGCTCCCATACCCTAAGGCTAGGGCACCCCTAGACATAGGCTAGGGCACCCCTAGGCTTATTCTAGGACACCCCTAGGCTTAGGCTAAGGCTAGGACTCCCATAGCCAAAGGCTAGGGCACACCTAGGCTTAGGCTAGGGCACCCCAAGGATTAGGGTAAGTCTTGGGCTCCCCTAGCCTAAGGCTAAGGCTCTCCTAGGCTTAGGCTAGGGCACCCCTAGGCTTAGGTTAGGGCACCCCTATGCTTAGGCTAGGGCACCCCTAGGCTTAGGCTAGGGAACCTCTAAGCTTAGGCTAGGGCACCCCTAGGCTTAGGCTAGGGCACCCCTAGGCTTAGGCTAGGGCACCCCTATGCTTTGGCAAGCGCACCCCTAGGCTTAGGCTAGGGCACCCCTAAGCTTAGGCTAAGGCTAGGGCTCCCCTAGCCTATGGCTAGGGCACCCCTAAGCTTAGGCTAGGGCACCCCTAGGCTTAGGCTAAGGCTAGGGCTCCCCTAGCCTAAGGCTAGGGCACCCCTAGGCTTAGGTTAGGGCACCCCTAAGCTTAGGTTAGGGCACCCCTAGGCTTAGGTTAGGGCACCCCTAACCTTTGGCTAGGGCACCCCTAGGCTTAGGTTATGTATGGCACCCCTAAGCTTAGGCTAGGGCACCCCTAGGCTTAGGTTAGGGCACTCCTAGGCTTAGGCTATGGCACCCCTAAGCTTAGGCTAGGGCACCCCTAAGCTTAGGCTAGGGCACCCCTAGGCTTAGGCTAGGGCACCCCTAGGCTTAGGCTATGGCACCCCTAAGCTTAGGCTAGGGCACCCCTAGGTTTAGGTTAGGGCACCCCTAGGCTTAGGCTAGGGCACCCCTAGGCTTAGGCTAGGGCACCCCAAGGCTTAGGCTAAGGCTAGGGCTCCCCTAGCCTAAGCCTAAGGCACCCCTAGGCTTAGGCTAGGGCACCCCTACGCTTAGGCTAGTGCACCCCTACGCTTAGGCTAGGGCAACCCTAGGCTTAGGCTAAGGCACCCCTAAGCTTAGGCTATGGCACCCCTAGGTTTAGGTTAGGGCACCCCTAAGCTTAGGCTAGGGCACCCCTAGGCTTAGGTTAGGGCATCCCTAAGCTTAGGCTAGGTCACCCCTAGGCTTAGGCTCGGGCACACCTAGGCTTAGGCTAAGCCTAGGGCTCCCCTAGCCTAAGGCTAGGACACCCGTAGGCTTAGGCTAGGGCACCCCTAGGATTACTAGGGCACCCCTTGGCTTAGGCTAGGGCACCCCAAGGCTTAGATTACGGCACCCCTAGGCTTAGGCCAGGGCACCCCTAGGCTTAGGCTAGGGCACCCCTAGGCTTAGGCTAAGGCTAGGGCTACACTACCCTAAGGCTAGGACACCCCTAGACATAGGCTAGGGCACCCCTAGACTTATACTAGGACATCCCTAGGCTTAGGCTAAGGCTAGGATTCCCATAGCCAAAGGCTAGGGGACCCCTAGGCTTAGTCTAGGGCACCCCAAGGCTTAGGGTAAGTCTTGGGCTCCCCTAGCCTAATTCTAAGGCTCTCCTAGGCTTAGGCTAGGGAACCCCTAGGCTTAGGCTAAGGCTAGGGGTCCCCTAGCCTAAGGCTAGGGCACCCCTAGGCTAAGGCTAGGGCACCCCTAGGCTTAGGCTATTGCACCCCTAGGCTTACTAGGGCACCCCTTGGCTTTGGCTAGGGCACCCCTAGGCTTAGGCTAGGGCACCCCTAGGCTTATACTAGGACACCCCTAGGCTTAGGCTAAGGCTAGGGCTCCCATAGCCAAAGGCAAGGGCATCCCAAAGCTTAGGCTAGGGCACCCCAAGGCTTAGAGTAACTCTAGGGCTCCCCTAGCCTAAGGCTAGGGCACCCCTCGGCTTAGGCTAGGGCACCCCTAGGCTTAGGCTAAGTTTAGGGATCCCCTAGCCTAAGGCTAGGGCACCCATAGGCTTAGGCTATGGCACCCCTAGGCTTAGGCTAGGGCACCCATAGGCTTAGGCTAGGGCACCCCGAGGCTTAGACTAAGGCTACGGCTACACTAGCCTAAGGCTAGGGCACCCCTCGGCTTAGGCTAGGGCACCCCTAGGCTTAGGCTAAGTTTAGGGATCCCCTAGCCTAAGGCTAGGGCACCCATAGGCTTAGGCTATGGCACCCCTAGGCTTAGGCTAGGGCACCCATAGGCTTAGGCTAGGGCACCCCGAGGCTTGGACTAAGGCTACGGCTCCCCTAGCCTAAGGCTAGGGCACCCCTAAACTTAGGCTAGGGCACCCCTAGGCGTAGGCTAAGGCTAGGGCTCCCCTAGCCTAAGGCTAGGGCACCCCTAGGCTTAGGTTATGGCACCCCTAAGCTTAGGCTAGGGCACCCCTAGGCTTAGGTTAGGGCACCCCTAAGCTTAGGCTAGGGCACCCCTAGACTTAGGTTTGGGCACCCCTAAGCTTAGGCTAGGGCACCCCTAGGCTTAGGCTATGGCACCCCTAAACTTAGGTTAGGGCACCCCTAGGCTTAGGCTAGGGCACCCCTACGCTTAGCCTAGTGCACCCCTACGCTTAGGCTAGGGCAACCCTAGGCTTAGGCTAAGGCTAGGGCTCCCCTAGCCTAAGGCCAGGGCACCCCTAGGCTTAGGTTAGGGCACCCCTAAGCTTAGGCTAGGGCACCCCTAGGCTTAGGTTAGGGCATCCCTAAGCTTAGGCTAGGTCACTCCTAGGCTTAGGCTCGGGCACCCGTAGGCTTAGGCTAAGGCTAGGGCTCCCCTAGCCTAAGGCTAGGGCACCCGTAGGCTTAAGCTAGGGCACCCCTAGGATTACTAGGGCACCCCTTGGCTTAGGCTAGGGCACCCCTAGGCTTAGCATAAGGCACCCCTAGGCTTAGGCCAGGGCACCCCTAGGCTTAGGCTACGGCACCACAAGACTTAGGCTAAGTCTAGGGCTCCCCTAGCCTAAGGCTAGGGCACCCCTATGCTTAGGCTAGGGCACCCCTAGGCTTAGGCTATTGCACCCATACTCTTAGGCTAGGGCACCCCTAGGCTTAGGCTAAAGCTAGGGCTCCCCTAGCCTAAGGTTAGGGCACCCCTAGGCTTAGGTTAGGGCACCCCTAAGCTTAGTCTAGGTCACCCCTAGGCTTAGGCTCGGGCACCCCTAGGCTTAGGCTAAGGCTAGGGCTCCCCTAGACTAAGGCTAGGGCACCCGAAGGCTTAGGCTAGGGCACCCCTAGGATTACTAGGGCACCCCTTGGCTTAGGCTAGTGCACCCCCAGGCTTACGCTACGGCACCCCTAGGCTTAGGCCAGGGCACCCCTAGGCTTAGGCTAGGGCACCCCTAGGCTTAGGCTAAGGCTAGGACTCCCATAGCCAAAGGCTAGGGCACTCCTAGGCTTAGGCTAGGGCACCCCTAGGCTTAGGCTAAGTTTTAGGCTCCCCTAGCCTAAGGCTAGGGCACCCCAAGGCTTAGGCTATGGCACCCCTAGGCTTAGACTAAGGCTACGGCTCGACTAGCCTAAGGCTAGGGCACCCCTAGGCTTAGGCTAGGGCACCCCTAGGCTTAGGCTAAGGCTTGGGCTCCCCTACTCTAAGGCTAGGCCACCCCTAGACTTAGGCTAGGGCACCCCTAGGCTTATACTAGGACAACCCTAGGCTTAGGCTAAGGCTAGGGCTCCCATAGCCTAAGGCTAGGGCACCCCTAGGCTTAGGCCTGGGCACCCCTAGGCTTAGGCTAGGGCACCCCTAGGCTTAGCCTAAGGCTAGGGCTCTCCTAGCCTAATGCTAAGGCTCCCCTAGGCTTAGGTTAGGGCACCCCTAGCTTAGGCTAAGGCTAGGGCTCCCCTAGCCTAAGGCTAGGGCACCCCTAGGCTTAGACTAGGGCACCACTAGGCTTAGGCTAGGGCACCCCTAGCTTAGGCTAGGACACCCCTAGGCTTAGGCTAAGGCTAGGGCTCCCCTAGCCTAAGGCCAGGGCACCCCTAGGCTTAGGCTAGGGCACCCCTAGGCTTAGGATAGGGCACCCCTAGGCTTAGGCTAAGCTAGGGCTCCCCTAGCCTGAGGCTAGGGCAACCCTAGGCTTAGGCTAGGGCACCCCTAGGTTTACTAGGGCACCCCTAGGCTTACCAAGGCACCCCTAGGCTTACCAGGGCACCCCTAGGCTTAGGCTAGTGCACCCCAAGGCATAGGGTAAGTCTAGGGCTCCCCTATCCTAAGGCTAGGGCACTCCTAGGCTTAGGCTCGGGCACCCCTAGGCTTAGGCTAAGTTTAGGGCTCCCCTAGCCTAAGGCTAGGGCACCCCTAGGCTTAGGCTATGGCACCCCTAGGCTTAGACTAAGGCTACGGCTCGACTAGCCTAAGGCTAGGGAACCCCTAGGCTTAGGCTAGAGCACCCCTAGGCTTAGGCTAGGGCACCCCTATGCTTAGTCTAAGGCTAGGGCTCCCCTAGCCTAAGGCTAGGGCACCTTTAGGTTTAGGCTAGGGCACCCCTAGGCTTAGGCTTGGGCACCCCTAAGCTTAGGCTAGGGCACCCCTAGTCTTAGGCTAAGGCTAGGGCTCCCCTAGCCTAAGGCTAGGGCACCCCTAAGATTAGGCTAGGGCACCCCTAGGCTTAGGCTAAGGCTAGGGCTCCCATAGCCCAAGGCTAGGGCATCCCAAGGCTTAGGCTAGTGCACCCCAAGGCATAGGGTAAGTCTAGGGCTCCCCTATCCTAAGGCTAGGGCACTCCTAGGCTTAGGCTCGGGCACCCCTAGGCTTAGGCTAAGTTTAGGGCTCCCCTAGCCTAAGGCTAGGGCACCCCTAGGCTTAGGCTATGGCACCCCTAGGCTTAGACTAAGGCTACGGCTCGACTAGCCTAAGGCTAGGGCACCCCTAGGCTTAGGCTAGAGCACCCCTAGGCTTAGGCTAGGGCACCCCTATGCTTAGTCTAAGGCTAGGGCTCCCCTAGCCTAAGGCTAGGGCACCTCTAGGTTTAGGCTAGGGCACCCGTAGGCTTAGGCTTGGGCACCCCTAAGCTTAGGCTAGGGCACCCCTAGTCTTAGGCTAAGGCTAGGGCTCCCCTAGCCTAAGGCTAGGGCACCCCTAAGATTAGGCTAGGGCACCCCTAGGCTTAGGCTAAGGCTAGGGCTCCCATAGCCCAAGGCTAGGGCATCCCAAGGCTTAGGCTAGGGCACCCCAAGGCTTAGGCTAAGGCTAAGGCTCCCCTATCCCAAGGAAAGGGCATCCCAAAGCTTAGGCTAGGGCACCCCAAGGCTTAGGCCAGGGCACTCTTCGGCATAGGCTAGGGCACCCCTAGGCTTAGACTAAGGATACGGATCGACTAGCCTAAGGCTAGGGCACCCCTAGGCTTAGGCTAGAGCACCCCTAGGCTTAGGCTAGGGCACCCCTATGCTTAGTCTAAAGCTAGGGTTCCCCTAGCCTAAGGCTAGGGCACCTCTAGGCTTAGGCTAGGGCACCCTTAGGCTTAGGCTAGGGCACACCTAGGCTTAGGCTAAGGCTAGGGCTCCCCTAGCCTAAGGCTAGGGCACCCCTAGCCTAAGGTTAGGGCACCCCTAGGCTTAGGATAGGGCACCCCTAGGATTAGGCTAGGGCACCCCTTGGCTTAGGCTAAGGCTAGGGCTCCCCTAGCCCAAGGCTAGGGCACCCCAAGGCTTAGGCTAGGGCACCCCAAGGCTTAGGCTAAGGCTAGGGCTCCCCTAGTCTAAGGTTACGGAAGCCCTAAGCTTAGGCTAGGGCACCCCTAGGCTTAGGCTAGGGCACCCCTAGGCTTATGCTAGGGTACCCCTAGGCTTAGGCTAAGGCACTCCTAAGCTTAGGCTAGGGCACCCCTAGGCTTAGGCTAGGGAACCCCTAAGCTTAGGCTAGGGCACCCCTAGGCTTAGGATAGGGCACCCCAAGGCTTAGGCTCGGGCACCCCTAGGCTTAGGCTAAGGCTAGGGCTCCCCTAGCCTAAGGCTAGGACACCCGTAGGCTTCGGCTAGGGCACCCCTAGGATTACTAGGGCACCCCTTGGCTTAGGCTTGGGCACCCCTAGGCTTAGGATACAGCACCCCTAGGCTTAGGCCAGGGCACCAATAGGCTTAGGTTAGGTCACTCCTAGGCTTAGGCTAAGGCTAGGGCTCCCCTACCCTAAGGCTAGGGCACCCCTAGACATAGGCTAGGGCACCCCTAAGCTTATACTAGGACACCCCTAGGCTTAGGCTAAGGCTAGGACTCCCATAGCCAAAGGCTAGGGCACCACTAGGCTTAGGCTAGGGCACCCCAAGGCTTAGGGTAAGTCTTGGGCTCCCCTAGCCTAAGGCTAAGGCTCTCCTAGGCTTAGGCTAGGGCACCCCTAGGCTTAGGTTAGGGCACCCCTAAGCTTAAGCTAGGGCACCCCTAGGCTTACCCTAGGGAACCCCTAAGCTTAGGCTAGGGCACCCCTAGGCTTAGGCTAGGGCACCCCTAGGCTTTGGCTAGGGCACCCCTAGGCTTAGGCTAGGGCACCCCTAGGCTTAGGCTAAGGCTAGGGCTCCCCTAGCCTAAGGCTAGGGCACCCCTAAGCTTAGGCTAGGGCACCCCTAGGCTTAGGCTAAGGCTAGGGCTCCCCTAGCCTAAGGCTAGGGCACCCCTAGGCTTTGGCTAGGGCACCCCTAGGCTTAGGCTAGGGCACCCCTAGGCTTAGGCTAAGGCTAGGGCTCCCCTAGCCTAAGGCTAGGGCACCCCTAAGCTTAGGCTAGGGCACCCCTAGGCTTAGGTTAGGGCACCCCAAAGCTTAGGCTAGGGCACCCCTAGGCTTAGGTTAGGGCACCCCTAAGCTTAGGCTAGGGCACCCCTAGGATTAGGTTAGGGCACCCCTAAGCTTAGGCTAGGGCACCCCTAGGCTTAGGTTTGTGCACCCCTAAGCTTAGGCTAGTGCACCCCTACGCTTAGGCTAGGGCACCCCTAGGCTTAGGCTAGGGCACCCCAAGGCTTGGGCTAAGGCTAGGGCTCCCCTAGCTTAAGCCTAGGGCACCCCTAGGCTTAGGCTAGGGAAACCCTACGCTTAGGCTAGTGCACACCTACGCTTAGGCTAGGGCACACCTAGGCTTAGGCTAGGGCACCCCTAGGATTACTAGGGCACCCCTTGGCTTAGGCTAGGGCACCCCTAGGCTTAGGATACGGCACCCCTAGGCTTAGGCCAGGGCACCCCTAGGCTTAGGCTAGGGCACCCCTAGGCTTAGGCTAAGGCTAGGGCTATCCTACCCTAAGGCTAGGGCACCCCTAGACATAGGCTAGGGCAACCCTAGGCTTATACTAGGACACCCCTAGGCTTAGGCTAAGGCTAGGGCTCCCCTAGCATAAGGCTAGGGCACCCCTAGGCTTAGGCTAGGGCACCCCTAGGCTTAGGCTAGTGCACCCATACGCTTAGGCTAGGGCACCCCTAGGCTTAGGCTAAACCTAGGGCTCCCCTAGCCTAAGGCTAGGGCACCCCTAGGCTTAGGTTAGGGCACCCCTAAGCTTAGGCTAGGGCACCCCTAGGCTTAGGCTCGGGCACCCCTAGGCTTAGGCTAAGGCTAGGGCTCCCCTAGACTAAGGCTAGGGCACCCGAATGCTTAGGGTAGGGCACCCCTAGGATTACTAGGGCACCCCTTGGCTTAGGCTAGGGCACCCCCAGGCTTACGCTACGGTACCCCTAGGCTTAGGCCAGGGCACCCCTAGGCTTAGGCTAGGGCACCCCTAGGCTTAGGCTAAGGCTAGGACTCCCATAGCCAAAGACTAGGGCACTCCTAGGCTTAGGCTAGGGCACCCCTAGGCTTAGGCTAAGTTTTAGGCTCCCCTAGCCTAAGGCTAGGGCACCCCAAGGCTTAGGCTATGGCACCCCTAGGCTTAGACTAAGGCTACGGCTCGACTAGCCTAAGGCTAGGGCACCCCTAGGCTTAGGCTAGAGCACCCCTAGGCTTAGGCAAGGGCACCCCTATGCTTAGTCTAAGGCTAGGGTTCCCCTAGCCTAAGGCTAGGGCACCTCTAGGCTTAGGCTAGGGCACCCCTAGGCTTAGGCTAGGGCACCCCTAGGCTTAGGCTAGGGCACCCCTAGGCTTAGGCTAAGGCTAGGGCTCGCCTAGCCCAAGGCTAGGGCACCCCAAGGCTTAGGCTAGGGCACCCCTAGGATTAGGCTAGGGCACCCATAGGCTTAGGCTAATGCTAGGGCTCCCCTAGCCCAAGGCGAGAGCACCCCAAGGCTTAGGCTAAGGCTAGGGCACCCCTACCCTAAGGCTAGGGCACCCCTAGGCTTAGGCTAGGGCACCCCTAGGATTAGGCTAGGGCACCCCTAGGCTTAGGCTAAGGCTAGGGCTCCCCTAGCCCAAGGCTATGGCACCCCAAGGCTTAGGCTAGGGCACCCTAAGGCTTAGGCTACGGCACCCCAAGGCTTAGGCTAAGGCTAGGGCTCCCCTAGCCTAAGGCTAGGGCAGCCCTAAGCTTAGGCTAGGGCACCCCTAGGCTTAGGCTAGGGCACCCCTAGGCTTAGGCTAAGGCTTGGGCTCCCCTACTCTAAGGCTAGGCCACCCCTAGACTTAGGCTAGGGCACCCCTAGGCTTATACTAGGACAACCCTAGGCTTAGGCTAAGGCTAGGGCTCCCATAGCCTAAGGCTAGGGCACCCCTAGGCTTAGGCCTGGGCACCCCTAGGCTTAGGCTAGGGCACCCCTAGGCTTAGCCTAAGGCTAGGGCTCTCCTAGCCTAATGCTAAGGCTCCCCTAGGCTTAGGTTAGGGCACCCCTAGCTTAGGCTAAGGCTAGGGCTCCCCTAGCCTAAGGCTAGGGCACCCCTAGGCTTAGACTAGGGCACCACTAGGCTTAGGCTAGGGCACCCCTAGCTTAGGCTAGGACACCCCTAAGCTTAGGCTAAGGCTAGGGCTCCCCTAGCCTAAGGCCAGGGCACCCCTAGGCTTAGGCTAGGGCACCCCTAGGCTTAGGATAGGGCACCCCTAGGCTTAGGCTAAGCTAGGGCTCCCCTAGCCTGAGGCTAGGGCAACCCTAGGCTTAGGCTAGGGCACCCCTAGGTTTACTAGGGCACCCCTAGGCTTACCAAGGCACCCCTAGGCTTACCAGGGCACCCCTAGGCTTAGGCTAGTGCACCCCAAGGCATAGGGTAAGTCTAGGGCTCCCCTATCCTAAGGCTAGGGCACTCCTAGGCTTAGGCTCGGGCACCCCTAGGCTTAGGCTAAGTTTAGGGCTCCCCTAGCCTAAGGCTAGGGCACCCCTAGGCTTAGGCTATGGCACCCCTAGGCTTAGACTAAGGCTACGGCTCGACTAGCCTAAGGCTAGGGAACCCCTAGGCTTAGGCTAGAGCACCCCTAGGCTTAGGCTAGGGCACCCCTATGCTTAGTCTAAGGCTAGGGCTCCCCTAGCCTAAGGCTAGGGCACCTTTAGGTTTAGGCTAGGGCACCCCTAGGCTTAGGCTTGGGCACCCCTAAGCTTAGGCTAGGGCACCCCTAGTCTTAGGCTAAGGCTAGGGCTCCCCTAGCCTAAGGCTAGGGCACCCCTAAGATTAGGCTAGGGCACCCCTAGGCTTAGGCTAAGGCTAGGGCTCCCATAGCCCAAGGCTAGGGCATCCCAAGGTTTAGGCTAGGGCACCACAAGGCTTAGGCTAAGGCTAGCGCTCCCCTATCCCAAGGAAAGGGCATCCCAAGGCTTAGGCTAGGGCACCCCAAGGCTTAGGCCAGGGCACCCCTCGGCATAGGCTAGGGCACCCCTAGGCTTAGACTAAGGATACGGATCGACTAGCTTAAGGCTAGGGCACCCCTAGGCTTAGGCTAGAGCACCCCTAGGCGTAGGCTAGGGCACCCCTATGCTTAGTCTAAGGCTAGGGTTCCCCTAGCCTAAGGCTAGGGCACCTCTAGGCTTAGGCTAGGGCACCCTTAGGCTTAGGCTAGGGCACCCCTAGGCTTAGGCTAGGGCACACCTAGGCTTAGGCTAAGGCTAGGGCTCCCCAAGCCTAAGGCTAGGGCTCCCCTAGCCTAAGGCTAGGGCACCCCTTGCCTAAGGCTAGGGCACCCCTAGGCTTAGGATAGGGCACCCCTAGGATTGGGCTAGGGCACCCCTTGGCTTAGGCTAAGGCTAGGGCTCCCCTAGCCCAAGGCTAGGGCACCCCAAGGCTTGGGCTAGGGCACCCCAAGGCTTAGGCTAAGGCTAGGGCTCCCCTAGTCTAAGGTTAGGGAAGCCCTAAGCTTAGGCTAGGGCACCCCTAGGCTTAGGCTAGGGCACCCCTAGGCTTATGCTAGGGCACCCCTAGGCTTAGGCTAGGGCACTCCTAAGCTTAGGCTAGGGCACCCCTAGGCTTAGGCTAGGGAACCCCTAAGCTTAGGCTAGAGCACTCCTAGGCTTAGGATAGGGCACCCCAAGGCTTAGGCTCGGGCACCCCTAGGCTTAGGCTAAGGCTAGGGCTCCCCTAGCCTAAGGCTAGGGCACCCGTAGGCTTAGGCTAGGGCACCCCTAGGATTACTAGGGCACCCCTTGGCTTAGGCTTGGGCACCCCTAGGCTTAGGATATAGCACCCCTAGGCTTAGGCCAGGGCACCCCTAGGCTTAGGTTAGGTCACCCCTAGGCTTAGGCTAAGGCTAGAGCTCCCCTACCCTAAGGCTAGGGCACCCCTAGACATAGGCTAGGGCACCCCTAAGCTTATACTAGGACACCCCTAGGCTTAGGCTAAGGCTAGGACTCCCATAGCCAAAGGCTAGGGCACCCATAGGCTTAGGCTAGGGCACCCCAAGGCTTAGGGTAAGTCTTGGGCTCCCCTAGCCTAAGGCTAAGGCTCTCCTAGGCTTAGGCTAGGGCACCCCTAGGCTTAGGTTAGGGCACCCCTAAGCTTAAGCTAGGGCACCCCTAGGCTTACCCTAAGGAACCCCTAAGCTTAGGCTAGGGCACCCCTAAGCTTAGGCTAGGGCACCCCTAGGCTTTGGTTAGGGCACCCCTAGGCTTAGGCTAGGGCACCCCTAGGCTTAGGCTAAGGCTAGGGCTCCCCTAGCCTAAGGCTAGGGCACCCCTAAGCTTAGGCTAGGGCACCCCTAGGCTTAGGCTAAGGCTAGGGCTCCCCTAGGCTTAGGCTAAGGCTAGGGCTCCCCTAGCCTAAGGCTAGGGCACCCCTAGGCTTTGGCTAGGGCACCCCTAGGCTTAGGCTAGGGCACCCCTAGGCTTAGGCTAAGGCTAGGGCTCCCCTAGCCTAAGGCTAGGGCACCCCTAAGCTTAGGCTAGGGCACCCCTAGGCTTAGGTTAGGGCACCCCAAAGCTTAGGCTAGGGCACCCCTAGGCTTAGGTTAGGGCACCCCTAAGCTTAGGCTAGGGCACCCCTAGGATTAGGTTAGGGCACCCCTAAGCTTAAGCTAGGGCACCCCTAGGCTTAGGTTTGGGCACCCCTAAGCTTAGGCTAGTGCACCCCTACGCTTAGGCTAGGGCACCCCTAGGCTTAGGCTAGGGCACCCCTAGGCTTAGGCTAGGGCACCCCAAGGCTTGGGCTAAGGCTAGGGCTCCCCTAGCTTAAGCCTAGGGCACCCCTAGGCTTAGGCTAGGGAAACCCTACGCTTAGGCTAGTGCACCCCTACGCTTAGGCTAGGGCACACCTAGGCTTAATCTAAGGCTAGGGCTCCCCTAGCCTAAGGCTAGGGCACCCGTAGGCTTAGGCTAGGGCACCCCTAGGATTACTAGGGCACCCCTTGGCTTAGGCTAGGGCACCCCTAGGCTTAGGATACGGCACCCCTAGGCTTAGGCCAGGACACCCCTAGGCTTAGGCTAGGGCACCCCTAGGCTTAGGCTAAGGCTAGGGCTATCCTACCCTAAGGCTAGGGCACCCCTAGACATAGGCTAGGGCAACCCTAGGCTTATACTAGGACACCCCTAGGCTTAGGCTAAGGCTAGGGCTCCCCTAGCATAAGGCTAGGGCACCCCTAGGCTTAGGCTAGGGCACCCCTAGGCTTAGGCTAGTGCACCCATACGCTTAGGCTAGGGCACCCCTAGGCTTAGGCTAAACCTAGGGCTTCCCTAGCCTAAGGCTAGGGCACCCCTAGGCTTAGGTTAGGGCACCCCTAAGCTTAGGCTAGGGCACCCCTAGGCTTAGGTTAGGGCATCCCTAAGCTTAGGCTAGGTCACCCCTAGGCTTAGGCTCGGGCACCCCTAGGCTTAGGCTAAGGCTAGGGCTCCCCTAGCCTAAGGCTAGGGCACCCGAAGGCTTAGGCTAGGGCACCCCTAGGATTACTAGGGCACCCCTTGGCTTAGGCTAAGGCTCGGGCTCCCCTACCCTAAGGCGAGGGCACCCCTAGGCTTATACTAGGACACCCCTAGGCTTAGGCTAAGGCTAGGACTCCCATAGCCAAAGGCTAGGGCACCCCTAGGCTTAGGCTAGGGCACCCCAAGGCTTAGGGTAAGTCTAGGGCTCCCCTAGACTAAGGCTAGGGCACTCCAAGGCTTAGGCTAGGGCACCCCTAGGCTTACGCTAAGTTTAAGGCTCCCCTAGCCTAAGGCTAGGGCACCCCAAGGCTTAGGCTATGGCACCCCTAGGCTTAGACTAAGGCTACGGCTCGACTAGCCTAAGGCTAGGGCACCCCTAGGCTTAGGCTAGAGCACCCCCTGGCTTAGGCAAGGGCACCCCTATGCTTAGTCTAAGGCTAGGGTTCCCCTAGCCTAAGGCTAGGGCACCTCTAGGCTTAAACTAGGGCACCCGTAGGCTTAGGCTAGGGCAGCCCTAGGCTTAGGCTAGGGCACCCCTAGGCTTAGGCTAGGGCACCCCTAGGCTTAGGCTAAGGCTAGGGCTCCCCTAGCCCAAGGCTAGGGCACCCCAAGGCTTAGGCTAGGGCACCCCTAGGATTAGGCTCGTGCACCCCTAGGCTTAGGCTAAGGCTAGGGCTCCCCTAGCCCAAGGCTAGGGCACCCCAAGGCTTAGGCTAAGGCTAGGGCACCCCTACCCTAAGGCTAGGGCACCCCTAGGCTTAGGCTAGGGCACCCCTAGGATTAGGCTAGGGCACCCCTAGGCTTAGGCTAAGGCTAGGGCTCCCCTAGCCCAAGGCTATGGCACCCCAAATCTTAGGCTAGGGCACCCCAAGGCTTAGGCTAGGTCACCCCAAGGCTTAGGGTAAGATTAGGGCTCCCCTAGCCTAAGGCTAGGGCAGCCCTAAGCTTAGGCTAGGGCACCCCTAGGATTAGGCTAGGGCACCCCTAGGCTTAGGCTAGCCCACCCCTAAGCTTAGGCTAGGGAACCCCTAGGCTTAGGCTAGGGCACCCCTAAGCATAGGCTAGCGCACCCCTAGGCTTAGGCTAGGGCACCCCTAAGCTTAGGCTAGGGCACCCCTAGGCTTAGGCTAGGGCACCCCTAAGCATAGGCTAGGGCACCACAAGGCTTAGGCTAAGGCTAGGGCTCCCCTAGCCCAAGACTAGGGCACCCCAAGTCTAAGGCTATGGCACCCCAAGGCTTTGGCTAGGGCACCCCAAGGCTTAGGCTAGGGCACCCCTAGGATTAGGCTAGGGCACCCCTAGGCTTAGGCTAAGGCTAGGGCTCCCCTAGCCCAAGGCTAGGGCACCCCAAGGCTTAGGCTAGGGAAACCCAAGGCTTAGGCTAGGGCACCCCAAGGCTTAGGCTAAGGCTAGGGCTCCCCTAGCCTAAGGCTAGGGCAGCCCTAAACTTAGGCGAGGGCTCCCCTAGGCTTAGGCTAGGGCACACCTAGGATTAGGCTAAGGCACCCCTAGGCTTAGGTTAGGACACCCCTAATCTTAGGCTAGGGCACCCCTAGGCTTAGGCTAGGGCACCCCTAAGCTTAGGCTAGGGCACGTCTTGGCTTAGGCTAGGGCACCCCTAAGCTTAGGCTAGGGCACCCCTAGGCTTAGGCTAGGGCACCCCTAAGCTTAGGCTAGGGAACCCCAAGGCTTAGGCTAGGGCAACCCTACGCTTAGGCTAAGGCTAGGGCTCCCCTAGCCTAAGGCTAGGGTACCCCTAGGCTTAGTATAGGGCACCCCTAGGCTTACTAGGGCACCCCTAGGCTTAGGCCAGGGCACCCCTTGGCTTAAGCCAGGGCACCCCTAGGCTTAGGCTAAGGTTTGGGCTCCCCTAGCTTAGGCTAAGGCTAGGGCTCCCCTAGCCTAAGGCTAGGGCACCCCTAGGCTTAGGCTAGGGCACCCCTAGGCTTAGGCTAGGGCACCCCTAGCTTAGGCTAGGACACCCCTAGGCTTAGGCTAAGGCTAGGGCTCCCCGA
Source organism: Tenrec ecaudatus (assembly GCF_050624435.1). Taxonomy (NCBI): domain Eukaryota; kingdom Metazoa; phylum Chordata; class Mammalia; order Afrosoricida; family Tenrecidae; genus Tenrec; species Tenrec ecaudatus. The sequence goes on along the minus strand of NW_027457638.1, from coordinate 4,281,752 downwards.
GCCTAAGGCCAGGGCACCCCTAGGCTTAGGCTAGGGCACCCCTAGGCTTAGGCTAGGGCACCCCTAGGCTTAGGCTAAGCTAGGGTTCCCCTAGCCTAAGGCTAGGGCAACCCAAGGCTTAGGCTAGGGCACCCCTAGGCTTACTAGGGCACCCCTAGGCTTACTAGGGCACCCCTAGGCTTACCAAGGCACCCCTAGGCTTACCAGGGCACTCCTAGGCTTAGGCTAGTGCACCCCAAGGCATAGGGTAAGTCTAGGGCCCCCCTAGCCTAAGGCTAGGGTACTCCTAGGCTTAGGCTAGGGCACCCCTAGGCTTACGCTAAGTTTAGGGCTCCCCTAGCCTAAGGCTAGGGCACCCCTAGGCTTAAGCTATGGCACCCCTAGGCTTAGACTAAGGCTACGGCTCGACTAGCCTAAGGCTAGGGCACTCCTAGGCTTAGGCTAGGGCACCCCTAGGCTTAGGCTAGGGCACCCCTTGTCTTAGGCTAAGGCTAGGGCTCCCCTAGCCTAAGGCTAGGGCACCCCTAAGATTAGGCTAGGGCACCCCTAGGCTTAGGCTAAGGCTAGGGCTCCCATAGCCCAAGGCTAGGGCATCCCAAGGCTTAGGCTAGGGCACCCCAAGGCTTAGGCTAAGGCTAGGGCACCCCTAGGCTTAGGTTAGGGCACCCCTAGGATCAGGCTAGGGCACCCCTAGGCTTAGGCTAAGGCTAGGGCTCCCCTAGCCCAAGGAAAGGGCATCCCAAGGCTTAGGCTAGGGCACCCCAAGGCTGAGGCCAGGGCACCCCTCGGCATAGGCTAGGGCACCCCTAGGCTTAGACTAAGGATAGGGATCGACTAGCCTAAGGCTAGGGCACCCCTAGGCTGAGGCTAGAGCACCCCTAGGCTTAGGCTAAGGCACCCCTATGCTTAGTCTAAGGCTAGGGTTCCCCTAGCCTAAGGCTAGGGCACCTCTAGGCTTAGGCTAGGGCACCCCTAGGCTTAGGCTAGGGCACCCCTAGGCTTAGGCTAGGGCACCCCTAGGCTTAGGCTAAGGCTAGGACTCCCCTAGCCTAAGGCTAGGGCACCCCTAGCCTTATGCTAGGGCACCCCAAGGCTTAGGCTAGGGCACCCCTAAGATTAGGCTAGGGCACCCCTTGGCTTAGGCTAGGGCACCCCTAGGATTAGGCTAGGGCACCCATAGGCTTAGGCTAATGCTAGGGCTCCCCTAGCCCAAGGCGAGAGCACCCATAGGCTTAGGCTAATGCTAGGGCTCCCCTAGCCCAAGGCTATGGCACCCCAAGGCTTAGGCTAGGGCATCCCAAGGCTTAGGCTAAGCCTAGGGCTCCCCTAGCCTAAGGCTAGGGCACCCCTAGGCTTAGGGTAGGGCACCCCTTGGCTTCGCCTTGGACACCCCTACGCTTAGGCTAGGGCACCCCAAGGCTTAGGCCAAGTCTAGGGCTCCCCTAGCCTAAGGCTAGGGCACCCCTAGACTTAGGCTAGGGGACCCCTAGGCTTAGGCTAGGGCACCCCTAGGCTTAGGCGAAGGCTAGGGCTCCCCTAGTCTAAGGCTAGGGCATCCCTAGGCTTAGGCTAGGGGACCTCTAGGCTTAGGCTAGGGCACCCCTAGGCTTAGGCTAGGGCACCCCTAAATAAGGCTAGGGCACCCCTAGGCTTAGGCTAGTGCACCCATAGGCTTAGGCTAAGGCTAGGGCTCCCCTAGCCTAAGGCTAGGGCACCCCTAGACTTAGGTTAGGGCACCCCTAAGCTTAGGCTTGGGCACCCCTAGGCTTAGGCTAGGGCACCCCTAAGCTTAGGCTATGGCACCCCTAGGCTTAGGCTAAGGCTAGGGCTCCCCTAGCCTAAGGCTAGGGCACCCTTAAGCTTAGGCTAGGGCACCCCTAGGCTTAGGCTAAGGCTAGGGCTCCCCTAGCCTAAGGCTAGGGCACCCCTAGGCTTAGGTTAGGGCACCCCTAAGCTTAGGCTTGGGCACCCCTAGGCTTAGGTTAGGTCAGCCCTAAGCTTAGGCTAGGGCACCCCTAGGCTTTGGTTTGGGCACCCCTAAGCTTAGGCTAGGGCACCCCTAGGCTTAGGTTTTGGCACCCCTAAGCTTACGCTAGGGCACCCCTAGGCTTAGGTTAGGGCACCCCTAGGCTTACGCTAGGGCACCCCTAGGCTTAGGCTAGGGCACCCCAAGGTTTAGGCTAAGGCTAGGGCTCCCCTAGCCTAAGGCTAGGGCACCCATAGGCTTAGGTTAGGGCACCCGTCAGCTTAGGCTAGTGCACCCCTACACTTAGGCTAGGGCACGCCTAGGCTTAGGCTAAGGCTAGGGCTCCCCTAGCCTAAGGCTAGGGCACCCATAGGCTTAGGTTAGGGCACCCGTAAGCTTAGGCTAGGGCACCCCGAGGCTTAGGTTAGGGCATCCCTAAGCTTAGGATAGGTCACCCCTAGGCTTAGGCTCAGGCACCCCAAGGCTTAGACTAGGGGACCCCTAGGCTTAGGCTAGGGCACCCCTAGGCTTAGGCGAAGGCTAGGGCTCCCCTAGTCTAAGGCTAGCGCATACGTAGGCTTAGGCTAGGGTACCTCTAGGCTTAGGCTTGGGCACCCCTAGGCTTAGGCTAGGGCACCCCTAGGTTTAGGCTAGGGCACCCCTAGGCTTAGGCTAGGGCACCCCTAGGCTTAGGCTAAAGCTAGGGCTCCCCTAGCCTAAGGCTAGGGCACCCCTAGGCTTAGGTTAGGGCACCCCTAAGCTTAGGCTAGGGCACCCCTAGGCTTAGGCTAGGGATCCCCTAAATTTAGGCTAGGGCACCCAAGGCTTAGGCTTGGGCACCCATAGGCTTTGCCTAGGGCACCCATAGGCTTAGGCTAGGGCACCCCTAGGCTTAGGCTAAGGCTAGGGCTCCCCTAGCCTAAGACTAGGGCACCCCTATGCTTAGGCTAGGGCACCACTAGGCTTAGGCTAAGGCTAGGGCTCCCCTAGCCTAAGGCTAGGGCAACCCTAGGCTTAGGTTAGGGCACCGCTAAGCTTAGGCTAGGGCACCCCTAGGCTTAGGTTAGGGCACCCCTAAGCTTAGGCTAGGGCACCCCTAGGCTTTGGTTTGGGCACCCCTAGGCTTAGGCTAGGGCACCCCTAGGCTTAGACTAGGGCACCCCAAGGCTTAGGCTAAGGCTAGGGCTCCCCTAGCCTAAGGCTAGGGCACCCATAGGCTTAGGCTAGGGCACCCCTAGGATTACTAGGGCACCCCTGGGCTTAGGCTAGGGCACCCCTACGCTTAGGCTAGTGCACCCCTAGGCTTAGGTTAGGGCATCCCTAAGCTTAGGCTAGGTCACCACTAGGCTTAGGCTCGGGCACCCCTAGGCTTAGGCTAAGGCTAGGGCTCCCCTAGCCTAAGGCTAGGGCACCCGTAGGCTTAGGCTAGGGCACCTCTAGGATTACTAGGGCACCCCTGGGCTTAGCTAGGGCACCCCTAGTCTTAGGATACGGCACCCCTAGGCTTAGGCCAGGGCACCCCTAGGCTTAGGCTAGGGCACCCCTAGGCTTAGGCTAAGGCTAGGGCTCCCCTACCCTAAGGCTAGGGCACCCCTAGACATAGGCTAGGGCACCCCTAGGCTTATACTAGGACACCCCTAGGCTTAGGCTAAGGCTAGGACTCCCATAGCCAAAGGCTAGGGCACCCCTAGGCTTAGGCTAGGGCACCCCAATGCTTAGGGTAAGTCTTGGGCTCCCCTGGCCTAAGGCTAAGGCTCTCCTAGGCTTAGGCTAGGGTACCCCTAGGCTTCGGTTAGGGCACCCCTAAGCTTAGGCTAGGGCACCCGTAGGCTTAGGCTAGGGAACCCCTAAGCTTAGGCTAGGGCACCCCTAGGCTTAGGCTAGGGCACCCCTAGGCTTAGGCTAGGGCACCCCTAGGCTTTGGCTAGGGCACCCCTAGGCTTAGGCTAGGGCACCCCTAGGCTTAGGCTAAGGCTAGGGTTCCCCTAGCCTAAGGCTAGGGCACCCCTAAACTTAGGCTAGGGCACCCCTTGGTGTAGGCTAAGGCTAGGGCTCCCCTAGCCTAAGGCTAGGGCACCCCTAGGCTTAGGTTATGGCACCCCTAAGCTTAGGCTAGGGCACCCCTAGGCTTAGGTTAGGGCACCCCTAAGCTTAGGCTAGGGCACCCCTAGGCTTAGGTTTGGGCACCCCTAAGCTTAGGCTAGGGCACCCCTAGGCTTAGGCTATGGCACCCCTAAACTTAGGCTAGGTCACCCCTAGACTTAGGTTAGGGCACCCCTAGGCTTAGGCTAGGGCACCCCTAGGCTTAGGCTAGGGCACCCCAAGGCTTAGGCTAAGGTTAGGGCTCCCCTAGCCTAAGCCTAGGGCACCCCTAGGCTTAGGCTAGGGCACCCCTACGCTTAGGCTAGTGCACCCCTACGCTTAGGCTAGGGCAACCCTAGGCTTAGGCTAAGGCTAGGGCTCCCCTAGCCTAAGGCCAGGGCACCCCTAGGCTTAGGTTAGGGCACCCCTAAGCTTAGGCTAGGGCACCCCTAGGCTTAGGTTAGGGCATCCCTAAGCTTAGGCTAGGTCACTCCTAGGCTTAGGCTCGGGCACCCGTAGGCTTAGGCTAAGGCTAGGGCTCCCCTAGCCTAAGGCTAGGGCACCCGTAGGCTTAGGCTAGGGCACCCCTAGGATTACTAGGGCACCCCTTGGCTTAGGCTAGGGCACCCCTAGGCTTAGCATAAGGCACCCCTAGGCTTAGGCCAGGGCACCCCTTGGCTTAGGCTAGGGCACCCCTAGGCTTAGGCTACGGCACCACAAGGCTTAGGCTAAGTCTAGGGCTCCCCTAGCCTAAGGTTAGGGCACCCCTAGCCTAAGGCTAGGGCACCCCTATGCTTAGGCTAGGGCACCCCTAGGCTTAGGCTATTGCACCCATACTCTTAGGCTAGGGCACCCCTAGGCTTAGGCTAAAGCTAGGGCTCCCCTAGCCTAAGGTTAGGGCACCCCTAGGCTTAGGTTAGGGCACCCCTAAGCTTAGTCTAGGTCACCCCTAGGCTTAGGCTCGGGCACCCCTAGGCTTAGGCTAAGGCTAGGGCTCCCCTAGACTAAGGCTAGGGCACCCGAAGGCTTAGGCTAGGGCACCCCTAGGATTACTAGGGCACCCCTTGGCTTAGAATAGGGCACCCCCAGGCTTAGGCTACGGCACCCCTAGGCTTAGGCCAGGGCACCCCTAGGCTTAGGCTAGGGCACCCCTAGGCTTAGGCTAAGGCTAGGACTCCCATAGCCAAAGGCTAGGGCACTCCTAGGCTTAGGCTAGGGCACCCCTAGGCTTAGGCTAAGTTTAAGGCTCCCCTAGCCTAAGGCTAGGGCACCCCTAGGCTTAGACTAAGCCTATGGCTCGACTAGCCTAAGGCTAGGGCACCCCTAGGCTTAGGCTAGAGCACCCCTAGGCTTATGCAAGGGCACCCCTATGCTTAGTCTAAGGCTAGGGTTCCCCTAGCCTAAGGGTAGGGCACCTCTAGGCTTAGGCTAGGGCACCCCTTGGCTTAGGCTAGGGCACCCCTAGGATTAGGCTAGGGCACCCATAGGCTTAGGCTAATGCTAGGGCTCCCCTAGCCCAAGGCGAGAGCACCCCAAGGCTTAGGCTAAGGCTAGGGCACCCCTACCCTAAGGCTAGGGCACCCCTAGGCTTAGGCTAGGGCACCCCTAGGATTAGGCTAGGGCACCCCTAGGCTTAGGCTAAGGCTAGGGCTCCCCTAGCCCAAGGCTATGGCACCCCAAGGCTTAGGCTAGGGCACCCTAAGGCTTAGGCTAGGGCACCCCAAGGCTTAGGCTAAGGCTAGGGCTCCCCTAGCCTAAGGCTAGGGCAGCCCTAAGCTTAGGCTAGGGCACCCCTAGGCTTAGGCTAGGGCACCCCTAGGCTTAGGCTAAGGCTAGGGCTCCCCTACCCTAAGGCTAGGGCACCCCTAGACATAGGCTAGGGCACCCCTAGGCTTATACTAGGACACCCCTAGGCTTAGGCTAAGGCTAGGACTCCCATAGCCAAAGGCTAGGGCACCCCTAGTCTTAGGCTAGGGCACCCCAATGCTTAGGGTAAGTCTTGGGCTCCCCTAGCCTAAGGCTAAGGCTCTCCTAGGCTTAGACTAGGGTACCCCTAGGCTTAGGTTAGGGCACCCCTAAGCTTAGGCTAGGGCACCCGTATGCTTAGGCTAGGGAACCCCTAAGCTTAGGCTAGGGCACCCCTAGGCTTAGGCTAGGGCACCCCTAGGCTTAGGCTAGGGCACCCCTAGGCTTTGGCTAGGGCACCCCTAGGCTTAGGCTAGGGCACCCCTAGGCTTAGGCTAAGGCTAGGGTTCCCCTAGCCTAAGGCTAGGGCACCCCTAAACGTAGGCTAGGGCACCCCTTGGCGTAGGCTAAGGCTAGGGCTCCCCTAGCCTAAGGCTAGGGCACCCCTAGGCTTAGGTTATGGCACCCCTAAGCTTAGGCTAGGGCACCCCTAGGCTTAGGTTAGGGCACCCCTAAGCTTAGGCTAGGGCACCACTAGGCTTAGGTTTGGGCACCCCTAAGCTTAGGCTAGGGCACCCCTAGGCTTAGGCTATGGCACCCCTAAACTTAGGCTAGGTCACCCCTAGACTTAGGTTAGGGCACCCCTAGGCTTAGGCTAGGGCACCCCTAGGCTTAGGCTAGGGCACCCCAAGGCTTAGGCTAAGGTTAGGGCTCCCCTAGCCTAAGCCTAGGGCACCCCTAGGCTTAGGCTAGGGCACCCCTACGCTTAGGCTAGTGCACCCCTACGCTTAGGCTAGGGCAACCCTAGGCTTAGGCTAAGGCTAGGGCTCCCCTAGCCTAAGGCCAGGGCACCCCTAGGCTTAGGTTAGGGCACCCCTAAGCTTAGGCTAGGGCACCCCTAGGCTTAGGTTAGGGCATCCCTAAGCTTAGGCTAGGTCACTCCTAGGCTTAGGCTCGGGCACCCGTAGGCTTAGGCTAAGGCTAGGGCTCCCCTAGCCTAAGGCTAGGGCACCCGTAGGCTTAGGCTAGGGCACCCCTAGGATTACTAGGGCACCCCTTGGCTTAGGCTAGGGCACCCCTAGGCTTAGCATAAGGCACCCCTAGGCTTAGGCCAGGGCACCCCTTGGCTTAGGCTAGGGCACCCCTAGGCTTAGGCTACGGCACCACAAGGCTTAGGCTAAGTCTAGGGCTCCCCTAGCCTAAGGCTAGGGCACCCCTATGCTTAGGCTAGGGCACCCCTAGGCTTAGGCTATTGCACCCATACTCTTAGGCTAGGGCACCCCTAGGCTTAGGCTAAAGCTAGGGCTCCCCTAGCCTAAGGTTAGGGCACCCCTAGGCTTAGGTTAGGGCACCCCTAAGCTTAGTCTAGGTCACCCCTAGGCTTAGGCTCGGGCACCCCTAGGCTTAGGCTAAGGCTAGGGCTCCCCTAGACTAAGGCTAGGGCACCCGAAGGCTTAGGCTAGGGCACCCATAGGATTACTAGGGCACCCCTTGGCTTAGGCTAGGGCACCCCCAGGCTTAGGCTACGGCACCCCTAGGCTTAGGCCAGGGCACCCCTAGGCTTAGGCTAGGGCACCCCTAGGCTTAGGCTAAGGCTAGGACTCCCATAACCAAAGGCTAGGGCACTCCTAGGCTTAGGCTAGGGCACCCCTAGGCTTAGGCTAAGTTTAAGGCTCCCCTAGCCTAAGGCTAGGGCACCCCAAGGCTTAGGCTATGGCACCCCTAGGCTTAGACTAAGGCTACGGCTCGACTAGCCTAAGGCTAGGGCACCCCTAGGCTTAGGCTAGAGCACCCCTAGGCTTAGGCAAGGGCACCCCTATGCTTAGTCTAAGGCTAGGGTTCCCCTAGCCTAAGGCTAGGGCACCTCTAGGCTTAGGCTAGGGCACCCCTAGGCTTAGGCTAGGGCACCCCTAGGCTTAGGCTAGGGCACCCCTAGGCTTAGGCTAAGGCTAGGGCTCGCCTAGCCCAAGGCTAGGGCACCCCAAGGGTTAGGCTAGGGCACCCCTAGGATTAGGCTAGGGCACCCATAGGCTTAGGCTAATGCTAGGGCTCCCCTAGCCCAAGGCGAGAGCACCCCAAGGCTTAGGCTAAGGCTAGGGCACCCCTACCCTAAGGCTAGGGCACCCCTAGGCTTAGGCTAGGGCACCCCTAGGATTAGGCTAGGGCACCCCTAGGCTTAGGCTAAGGCTAGGGCTCCCCTAGCCCAAGGCTATGGCACCCCAAGGCTTAGGCTAGGGCACCCTAAGGCTTAGGCTAGGGCACCCCAAGGCTTAGGCTAAGGCTAGGGCTCCCCTAGCCTAAGGCTAGGGCAGCCCTAAGCTTAGGCTAGGGCACCCCTAGGCTTAGGCTAGGGCACCCCTAGGCTTAGGCTAAGGCTTGGGCTCCCCTACTCTAAGGCTAGGCCACCCCTAGACTTAGGCTAGGGCACCCCTAGGCTTATACTAGGACAACCCTAGGCTTAGGCTAAGGCTAGGGCTCCCATAGCCTAATGCTAGGGCACCCCTAGGCTTAGGCCTGGGCACCCCTAGGCTTAGGCTAGGGCACCCCTAGGCTTAGCCTAAGGCTAGGGCTCTCCTAGCCTAATGGTAAGGCACCCCTAGGCTTAGGTTAGGGCACCCCTATCTTAGGCTAAGGCTAGGGCTCCCCTAGCCTAAGGCTAGGGCACCCCTAGGCTTAGACTAGGGCACCACTAGGCTTAGGCTAGGGCACCCCTAGCTTAGGCTAGGACACCCCTAGGCTTAGGCTAAGGCTAGGGCTCCCCTAGCCTAAGGCCAGGGCACCCCTAGGCTTAGGCTAGGGCACCCCTAGGCTTAGGATAGGGCACCCCTTGGCTTAGGCTAAGCTAGGGCTCCCCTAGCATGAGGCTAGGGCACCCCTAGGCTTACCAAAGCACCCCTAGGCTTACCAGGGCACCCCTAGGCTTAGGCTAGTGCACCCCAAGGCATAGGGTAAGTCTAGGGCTCCCCTATCCTAAGGCTAGGGCACTCCTAGGCTTAGGCTCGGGCACCCCTAGGCTTAGGCTAAGTTTAGGGCTCCCCTAGCCTAAGGCTAGGGCACCCCTAGGCTTAGGCTATGGCACCCCTAGGCTTAGACTAAGGCTACGGCTCGACTAGCCTAAGGCTAGGGCACCCCTAGGCTTAGGCTAGAGCACCCCTAGGCTTAGGCTAGGGCACCCCTATGCTTAGTCTAAGGCTAGGGCTCCCCTAGCCTAAGGCTAGGGCACCTCTAGGTTTAGGCTAGGGCACCCGTAGGCTTAGGCTTGGGCACCCCTAAGCTTAGGCTAGGGCACCCCTAGTCTTAGGCTAAGGCTAGGGCTCCCCTAGCCTAAGGCTAGGGCACCCCTAAGATTAGGCTAGGGCACCCCTAGGCTTAGGCTAAGGCTAGGGCTCCCATAGCCCAAGGCTAGGGCATCCCAAGGCTTAGGCTAGGGCACCCCAAGGCTTAGGCTAAGGCTAAGGCTCCCCTATCCCAAGGAAAGGGCATCCCAAGGCTTAGGCTAGGGCACCCCAAGGCTTAGGCCAGGGCACCCTTCGGCATAGGCTAGGGCACCCCTAGGCTTAGACTAAGGATACGGATCGACTAGCCTAAGGCTAGGGCACCCCTAGGCTTAGGCTAGAGCACCCCTAGGCTTGGGCTAGGGCACCCCTATGCTTAGTCTAAGGCTAGGGTTCCCCTAGCCTAAGGCTAGGGCACCTCTAGGCTTAGGCTAGGGCACCCTTAGGCTTAGGCTAGGGCACACCTAGGCTTAGGCTAAGGCTAGGGCTCCCCTAGCCTAAGGCTAGGGCACCCCTAGCCTAAGGCTAGGGCACCCCTAGGATTAGGATAGGGCACCCCTAGGATTAGGCTAGGGCACCCCTTGGCTTAGGCTAAGGCTAGGGCTCCCCTAGCCCAAGGCTAGGGCACCCCAAGGCTTAGGCTAGGGCACCCCAAGGCTTAGGCTAAGGCTAGGGCTCCCCTAGTCTAAGGTTAGGGAAGCCCTAAGCTTAGGCTAGGGCACCCCTAGGCTTAGGCTAGGGCACCCCTAGGCTTATGCTAGGGTACCCTAGGCTTAGGCTAAGGCACTCCTAAGCTTAGGCTAGGGCACCCCTAGGCTTAGGCTAGGGAACCCCTAAGCTTAGGCTAGGGCACCCCTAGGCTTAGGATAGGGCACCCCAAGGCTTAGGCTCGGGCACCCCTAGGCTTAGGCTAAGGCTAGGGCTCCCCTAGCCTAAGGCTAGGACACCCGTAGGCTTAGGCTAGGGCACCCCTAGGATTACTAGGGCACCCCTTGGCTTAGGCTTGGGCACCCCTAGGCTTAGGTTAGGTCACTCCTAGGCTTAGGCTAAGGCTAGGGCTCCCCTACCCTAAGGCTAGGGCACCCCTAGACATAGGCTAGGGCACCCCTAAGCTTATACTAGGACACCCCTAGGCTTAGGCTAAGGCTAGGACTCCCATAGCCAAAGGCTAGGGCACCACTAGGCTTAGGCTAGGGCACCCCAAGGCTTAGGGTAAGTCTTGGGCTCCCCTAGCCTAAGGCTAAGGTTCTCCTAGGCTTAGGCTAGGGCACCCCTAGGCTTAGGTTAGGGCACCCCTAAGCTTAAGCTAGGGCACCCCTAGGCTTACCCTAGGGAACCCCTAAGCTTAGGCTAGGGCACCCCTAGGCTTAGGCTAGGGCACCCCTAGGCTTTGGCTAGGGCACCCCTAGGCTTAGGCTAGGGCACCCCTAGGCTTAGGCTAAGGCTAGGGCTCCCCTAGCCTAAGGCTAGGGCACCCCTAAGCTTAGGCTAGGGCACCCCTAGGCTTAGGCTAAGGCTAGGGCTCCCCTAGCCTAAGGCTAGGGCACCCCTAGGCTTTGGCTAGGGCACCCCTAGGCTTAGGCTAGGGCACCCCTAGGCTTAGGCTAAGGCTAGGGCTCCCCTAGCCTAAGGCTAGGGCACCCCTAAGCTTAGGCTAGGGCACCCCTAGGCTTAGGTTAGGGCACCCCAAAGCTTAGGCTAGGGCACCCCTAGGCTTAGGTTAGGGCACCCCTAAGCTTAGGCTAGGGCACCCCTAGGATTAGGTTAGGGCACCCCTAAGCTTAGGCTAGGGCACCCCTAGGCTTAGGTTTGTGCACCCCTAAGCTTAGGCTAGTGCACCCCTACGCTTAGGCTAGGGCACCCCTAGGCTTAGGCTAGGGCACCCCTAGGCTTAGGCTAGGGCACCCCAAGGCTTGGGCTAAGGCTAGGGCTCCCCTAGCTTAAGCCTAGGGCACCCCTAGGCTTAGGCTAGGGAAACCCTACGCTTAGGCTAGTGCACACCTACGCTTAGGCTAGGGCACACCTAGGCTTAGGCTAGGGCACCCCTAGGATTACTAGGGCACCCCTTGGCTTAGGCTAGGGCACCCCTAGGCTTAGGATACGGCACCCCTAGGCTTAGGCCAGGGCACCCCTAGGCTTAGGCTAGGGCACCCCTAGGCTTAGGCTAAGGCTAGGGCTATCCTACCCTAAGGCTAGGGCACCCCTAGACATAGGCTAGGGCAACCCTAGGCTTATACTAGGACACCCCTAGGCTTAGGCTAAGGCTAGGGCTCCCCTAGCATAAGGCTAGGGCACCCCTAGGCTTAGGCTAGGGCACCCCTAGGCTTAGGCTAGTGCACCCATACGCTTAGGCTAGGGCACCCCTAGGCTTAGGCTAAACCTAGGGCTCCCCTAGCCTAAGGCTAGGGCACCCCTAGGCTTAGGTTAGGGCACCCGTAAGCTTAGGCTAGGGCACCCCTAGGCTTAGGTTAGGGCATCCCTAAGCTTAGGCTAGGTCACCCCTAGGCTTAGGCTCGGGCACCCCTCGGCTTAGGCTAAGGCTAGGGCTCCCCTAGCCTAAGGCTAGGGCACCCGAAGGCTTAGGCTAGGGCACCCCTAAGATTACTAGGGCACCCCTTGGCTTAGGTTAAGGCTAGGGCTCCCATACCCTAAGGCGAGGGCACCCCTAGGCTTATACTAGGACACCCCTAGGCTTAGGCTAAGGCTAGGACTCCCATAGCCAAAGGCTAGGGCACCCTTAGGCTTAGGCTAGGGCACCCCAAGGCTTAGGGTAAGTCTAGGGCTCCCCTAGACTAAGGCTAGGGCACTCCAAGGCTTAGGCTAGGGCACCCCTAGGCTTAGGCTAAGTTTAAGGCTCCCCTAGCCTAAGGCTAGGGCACCCCAAGGCTTAGGCTATGGCACCCCTAGGCTTAGACTAAGGCTACGGCTCGACTAGCCTAAGGCTAGGGCACCCCTAGGCTTAGGCTAGAGCACCCCCTGGCTTAGGCAAGGGCACCCCTATGCTTAGTCTAAGGCTAGGGTTCCCCTAGCCTAAGGCTAGGGCACCTCTAGGCTTAAATTAGGGCACCCGTAGGCTGAGGCTAGGGCAGCCCTAGGCTTAGGCTAGGGCACCCCTAGGCTTAGGCTAGGGCACCCCTAGGCTTAGGCTAAGGCTAGGGCTCCCCTAGCCCAAGGCTAGGGCACCCCAAGGCTTAGGCTAGGGCACCCCTAGGATTAGGCTCGTGCACCCCTAGGCTTAGGTTAAGGCTAGGGCTCCCCTAGCCCAAGGCTAGGGCACCCCAAGGCTTAGGCTAAGGCTAGGGCACCCCTACCCTAAGGCTAGGGCACCCCTAGGCTTAGGCTAGGGCACCCCTAGGATTAGGCTAGGGCACCCCTAGGCTTAGGCTAAGGCTAGGGCTCCCCTAGCCCAAGGCTATGGCACCCCAAGGCTTAGGCTAGGGCACCCCAAGGCTTAGGCTAGGTCACCCCAAGGCTTAGGCTAAGATTAGGGCTCCCCTAGCCTAAGGCTAGGGCAGCCCTAAGCTTAGGCTAGGGCACCCCTAGGCTTAGGCTAGGGCACCCCTAGGCTTAGGCTAGCCCACCCCTAAGCTTAGGCTAGGGCACCCCTAGGCTTAGGCTAGGGCACCCCTAAGCATAGGCTAGCGCACCCCTAGGCTTAGGCTAGGGCACCCCTAAGCTTAGGCTAGGGCACCCCTAAGCTTAGGCTAGGGCACCCCTAAGCATAGGCTAGGGCACCCCAAGGCTTAGGCTAAGGCTAGGGCTCCCCTAGCCCAAGACTAGGGCACCCCAAGGCTAAGGCTAGGGCACCCCAAGGCTTTGGCTAGGGCACCCCAAGGCTTAGGCTAGGGCACCCCTAGGATTAGGCTAGGGCACCCCTAGGCTTAGGCTCAGGCTAGGGCTCCCCTAGCCCAAGGCTAGGGCACCCCAAGGCTTAGGCTAGGGAAACCCAAGGCTTAGGCTAGGGCACCCCAAGGCTTAGGCTAAGGCTAGGGCTCCCCTAGCCTAAGGCTAGGGCAGCCCTAAGCTTAGGCGAGGGCACCCCTAGGCTTAGGCTAGGGCACACCTAGGATTAGGCTAAGGCACCCCTAGGCTTAGGTTAGGGCACCCCTAATCTTAGGCTAGGGCACCCCTAGGCTTAGGCTAGGGCACCCCTAAGCTTAGGCTAGGGCACGCCTTGGCTTAGGCTAGGGCACCCCTAAGCTTAGGCTAGGGCACCCCTAGGCTTAGGCTAGGGCACCCCTAAGCTTAGGCTAGGGCACCCCAAGGCTTAGGCTAGGGCAACCCTAGGCTTAGGCTAAGGCTAGGGCTCCCCTAGCCTAAGGCTAGGGTACCCCTAGGCTTAGTATAGGGCACTCCTAGGCTTACTAGGGCACCCCTAGGCTTAGGCCAGGGCACCCCTTGGCTTAGGCCAGGGCACCCCTAGGCTTAGGCTAAGGTTTGGGCTCCCCTAGCTTAGGCTAAGGCTTGGGCTCCCCTAGCCTAAGGCTAGGGCACCCCTAGGCTTAGGCTATGGCACCCCTAGGCTTAGACTAAGGCTACGGCTCGACTAGCCTAAGGCTAGGGCACTCCTAGGCTTAGGCTAGGGCACCCCTAGGCTTAGTCTAAATCTAGGGCTCCCCGAGCCTAAGGCTAGGGCACCTCTAGGTTTAGGCTAGGGCACCCCTAGGCTTAGGCTAGGGCACCCCTAGGCTTAGGTTAGGGCACCCCTAGTCTTAGGCTAAGGCTAGGGCTCCCCTAGCCTAAGGCTAGGGCACCCCTAAGATTAGGCTAGGGCACCCCTAGGCTTAGGCTAAGGCTAGGGCTCCCATAGCCCAAGGCTAGGGCATCCCAAGGCTTAGGCTAGGGCACCCCAAGGCTTAGGCTAAGGCTAGGGCACCCCTAGGCTTAGGTTAGGGCACCCCTAGGATCAGGCTAGGGCACCCCTAGACTTAGGCTAAGGCTAGGGCTCCCCTAGCCCAAGGAAAGGGCATCCCAAGGCTTAGGCTAGGGCACCCCAAGGCTGAGGCCAGGGCACCCCTCGGCATAGGCTAGGGCACCCCTAGGCTTAGACTAAGGATAGGGATCGACTAGCCTAAGGCTAGGGCACCCCTAGGCTGAGGCTAGAGCACCCCTAGGCTTAGGCTAAGGCACCCCTTTGCTTAGTCTAAGGCTAGGGTTCCCCTAGCCTAAGGCTAGGGCACCTCTAGGCTTAGGCTAGGGCACCCCTAGGCTTAGGCTAGAGCACCCCTAGGCTTAGGCTAGGGCACCCCTAGGCTTAGGCTAAGGCTAGGACTCCCCTAGCCAAAGGCTAGGGCACCCCTAGACTTATGCTAGGGCACCCCAAGGCTTAGGCTAGGGCACCCCTAGGATTAGGCTAGGGCACCCCTTGGCTTAGGCTAGGGCACCCCTAGGATTAGGCTAGGGCACCCATAGGCTTAGGCTAATGCTAGGGCTCCCCTAGCCCAAGGCGAGAGCACCCCTAGGCTTAGGTTAGGGCACCCCTAAGCTTAGGCTAGGGCACCCCTAGGCTTAGGCTAGGGATCCCCTAAATTTAGGCTAGGGCACCCAAGGCTTAGGCTTGGGCACCCATAGGCTTTGGCTAGGGCACCCATAGGCTTAGGCTAGGGCACCCCTAGGCTTAGGCTAAGGCTAGGGCTCCCCTAGCCTAAGACTAGGGCACCCCTATGCTTAGGCTAGGGCACCACTAGGCTTAGGCTAAGGCTAGGGCTCCCCTAGCCTAAGGCTAGGGCAACCCTAGGCTTAGGTTAGGGCACCGCTAAGCTTAGGCTAGGGCACCCCTAGGCTTAGGTTAGGGCACCCCTAAGCTTAGGCTAGGGCACCCCTAGGCTTTGGTTTGGGCACCCCTAGGCTTAGGCTAGGGCACCCCTAGGCTTAGACTAGGGCACCCCAAGGCTTAGGCTAAGGCTAGGGCTCCCCTAGCCTAAGGCTAGGGCACCCATAGGCTTAGGCTAGGGCACCCCTAGGATTACTAGGGCACCCCTGGGCTTAGGCTAGGGCACCCCTACGCTTAGGCTAGTGCACCCCTAGGCTTAGGTTAGGGCATCCCTAAGCTTAGGCTAGGTCACCACTAGGCTTAGGCTCGGGCACCCCTAGGCTTAGGCTAAGGCTAGGGCTCCCCTAGCCTAAGGCTAGGGCACCCGTAGGCTTAGGCTAGGGCACCTCTAGGATTACTAGGGCACCCCTGGGCTTAGCTAGGGCACCCCTAGTCTTAGGATACGGCACCCCTAGGCTTAGGCCAGGGCACCCCTAGGCTTAGGCTAGGGCACCCCTAGGCTTAGGCTAAGGCTAGGGCTCCCCTACCCTAAGGCTAGGGCACCCCTAGACATAGGCTAGGGCACCCCTAGGCTTATACTAGGACACCCCTAGGCTTAGGCTAAGGCTAGGACTCCCATAGCCAAAGGCTAGGGCACCCCTAGGCTTAGGCTAGGGCACCCCAATGCTTAGGGTAAGTCTTGGGCTCCCCTGGCCTAAGGCTAAGGCTCTCCTAGGCTTAGGCTAGGGTACCCCTAGGCTTAGGTTAGGGCACCCCTAAGCTTAGGCTAGGGCACCCGTAGGCTTAGGCTAGGGAACCCCTAAGCTTAGGCTAGGGCACCCCTAGGCTTAGGCTAGGGCACCCCTAGGCTTAGGCTAGGGCACCCCTAGGCTTTGGCTAGGGCACCCCTAGGCTTAGGCTAGGGCACCCCTAGGCTTAGGCTAAGGCTAGGGTTCCCCTAGCCTAAGGCTAGGGCACCCCTAAACTTAGGCTAGGGCACCCCTTGGTGTAGGCTAAGGCTAGGGCTCCCCTAGCCTAAGGCTAGGGCACCCCTAGGCTTAGGTTATGGCACCCCTAAGCTTAGGCTAGGGCACCCCTAGGCTTAGGTTAGGGCACCCCTAAGCTTAGGCTAGGGCACCCCTAGGCTTAGGTTTGGGCACCCCTAAGCTTAGGCTAGGGCACCCCTAGGCTTAGGCTATGGCACCCCTAAACTTAGGCTAGGTCACCCCTAGACTTAGGTTAGGGCACCCCTAGGCTTAGGCTAGGGCACCCCTAGGCTTAGGCTAGGGCACCCCAAGGCTTAGGCTAAGGTTAGGGCTCCCCTAGCCTAAGCCTAGGGCACCCCTAGGCTTAGGCTAGGGCACCCCTACGCTTAGGCTAGTGCACCCCTACGCTTAGGCTAGGGCAACCCTAGGCTTAGGCTAAGGCTAGGGCTCCCCTAGCCTAAGGCCAGGGCACCCCTAGGCTTAGGTTAGGGCACCCCTAAGCTTAGGCTAGGGCACCCCTAGGCTTAGGTTAGGGCATCCCTAAGCTTAGGCTAGGTCACTCCTAGGCTTAGGCTCGGGCACCCGTAGGCTTAGGCTAAGGCTAGGGCTCCCCTAGCCTAAGGCTAGGGCACCCGTAGGCTTAGGCTAGGGCACCCCTAGGATTACTAGGGCACCCCTTGGCTTAGGCTAGGGCACCCCTAGGCTTAGCATAAGGCACCCCTAGGCTTAGGCCAGGGCACCCCTTGGCTTAGGCTAGGGCACCCCTAGGCTTAGGCTACGGCACCACAAGGCTTAGGCTAAGTCTAGGGTTCCCCTAGCCTAAGGTTAGGGCACCCCTAGCCTAAGGCTAGGGCACCCCTATGCTTAGGCTAGGGCACCCCTAGGCTTAGGCTATTGCACCCATACTCTTAGGCTAGGGCACCCCTAGGCTTAGGCTAAAGCTAGGGCTCCCCTAGCCTAAGGTTAGGGCACCCCTAGGCTTAGGTTAGGGCACCCCTAAGCTTAGTCTAGGTCACCCCTAGGCTTAGGCTCGGGCACCCCTAGGCTTAGGCTAAGGCTAGGGCTCCCCTAGACTAAGGCTAGGGCACCCGAAGGCTTAGGCTAGGGCACCCCTAGGATTACTAGGGCACCCCTTGGCTTAGAATAGGGCACCCCCAGGCTTAGGCTACGGCACCCCTAGGCTTAGGCCAGGGCACCCCTAGGCTTAGGCTAGGGCACCCCTAGGCTTAGGCTAAGGCTAGGACTCCCATAGCCAAAGGCTAGGGCACTCCTAGGCTTAGGCTAGGGCACCCCTAGGCTTAGGCTAAGTTTAAGGCTCCCCTAGCCTAAGGCTAGGGCACCCCTAGGCTTAGACTAAGCCTATGGCTCGACTAGCCTAAGGCTAGGGCACCCCTAGGCTTAGGCTAGAGCACCCCTAGGCTTATGCAAGGGCACCCCTATGCTTAGTCTAAGGCTAGGGTTCCCCTAGCCTAAGGGTAGGGCACCTCTAGGCTTAGGCTAGGGCACCCCTTGGCTTAGGCTAGGGCACCCCTAGGATTAGGCTAGGGCACCCATAGGCTTAGGCTAATGCTAGGGCTCCCCTAGCCCAAGGCGAGAGCACCCCAAGGCTTAGGCTAAGGCTAGGGCACCCCTACCCTAAGGCTAGGGCACCCCTAGGCTTAGGCTAGGGCACCCCTAGGATTAGGCTAGGGCACCCCTAGGCTTAGGCTAAGGCTAGGGCTCCCCTAGCCCAAGGCTATGGCACCCCAAGGCTTAGGCTAGGGCACCCTAAGGCTTAGGCTAGGGCACCCCAAGGCTTAGGCTAAGGCTAGGGCTCCCCTAGCCTAAGGCTAGGGCAGCCCTAAGCTTAGGCTAGGGCACCCCTAGGCTTAGGCTAGGGCACCCCTAGGCTTAGGCTAAGGCTAGGGCTCCCCTACCCTAAGGCTAGGGCACCCCTAGACATAGGCTAGGGCACCCCTAGGCTTATACTAGGACACCCCTAGGCTTAGGCTAAGGCTAGGACTCCCATAGCCAAAGGCTAGGGCACCCCTAGTCTTAGGCTAGGGCACCCCAATGCTTAGGGTAAGTCTTGGGCTCCCCTAGCCTAAGGCTAAGGCTCTCCTAGGCTTAGACTAGGGTACCCCTAGGCTTAGGTTAGGGCACCCCTAAGCTTAGGCTAGGGCACCCGTATGCTTAGGCTAGGGAACCCCTAAGCTTAGGCTAGGGCACCCCTAGGCTTAGGCTAGGGCACCCCTAGGCTTAGGCTAGGGCACCCCTAGGCTTTGGCTAGGGCACCCCTAGGCTTAGGCTAGGGCACCCCTAGGCTTAGGCTAAGGCTAGGGTTCCCCTAGCCTAAGGCTAGGGCACCCCTAAACGTAGGCTAGGGCACCCCTTGGCGTAGGCTAAGGCTAGGGCTCCCCTAGCCTAAGGCTAGGGCACCCCTAGGCTTAGGTTATGGCACCCCTAAGCTTAGGCTAGGGCACCCCTAGGCTTAGGTTAGGGCACCCCTAAGCTTAGGCTAGGGCACCACTAGGCTTAGGTTTGGGCACCCCTAAGCTTAGGCTAGGGCACCCCTAGGCTTAGGCTATGGCACCCCTAAACTTAGGCTAGGTCACCCCTAGACTTAGGTTAGGGCACCCCTAGGCTTAGGCTAGGGCACCCCTAGGCTTAGGCTAGGGCACCCCAAGGCTTAGGCTAAGGTTAGGGCTCCCCTAGCCTAAGCCTAGGGCACCCCTAGGCTTAGGCTAGGGCACCCCTACGCTTAGGCTAGTGCACCCCTACGCTTAGGCTAGGGCAACCCTAGGCTTAGGCTAAGGCTAGGGCTCCCCTAGCCTAAGGCCAGGGCACCCCTAGGCTTAGGTTAGGGCACCCCTAAGCTTAGGCTAGGGCACCCCTAGGCTTAGGTTAGGGCATCCCTAAGCTTAGGCTAGGTCACTCCTAGGCTTAGGCTCGGGCACCCGTAGGCTTAGGCTAAGGCTAGGGCTCCCCTAGCCTAAGGCTAGGGCACCCGTAGGCTTAGGCTAGGGCACCCCTAGGATTACTAGGGCACCCCTTGGCTTAGGCTAGGGCACCCCTAGGCTTAGCATAAGGCACCCCTAGGCTTAGGCCAGGGCACCCCTTGGCTTAGGCTAGGGCACCCCTAGGCTTAGGCTACGGCACCACAAGGCTTAGGCTAAGTCTAGGGCTCCCCTAGCCTAAGGCTAGGGCACCCCTATGCTTAGGCTAGGGCACCCCTAGGCTTAGGCTATTGCACCCATACTCTTAGGCTAGGGCACCCCTAGGCTTAGGCTAAAGCTAGGGCTCCCCTAGCCTAAGGTTAGGGCACCCCTAGGCTTAGGTTAGGGCACCCCTAAGCTTAGTCTAGGTCACCCCTAGGCTTAGGCTCGGGCACCCCTAGGCTTAGGCTAAGGCTAGGGCTCCCCTAGACTAAGGCTAGGGCACCCGAAGGCTTAGGCTAGGGCACCCATAGGATTACTAGGGCACCCCTTGGCTTAGGCTAGGGCACCCCCAGGCTTAGGCTACGGCACCCCTAGGCTTAGGCCAGGGCACCCCTAGGCTTAGGCTAGGGCACCCCTAGGCTTAGGCTAAGGCTAGGACTCCCATAACCAAAGGCTAGGGCACTCCTAGGCTTAGGCTAGGGCACCCCTAGGCTTAGGCTAAGTTTAAGGCTCCCCTAGCCTAAGGCTAGGGCACCCCAAGGCTTAGGCTATGGCACCCCTAGGCTTAGACTAAGGCTACGGCTCGACTAGCCTAAGGCTAGGGCACCCCTAGGCTTAGGCTAGAGCACCCCTAGGCTTAGGCAAGGGCACCCCTATGCTTAGTCTAAGGCTAGGGTTCCCCTAGCCTAAGGCTAGGGCACCTCTAGGCTTAGGCTAGGGCACCCCTAGGCTTAGGCTAGGGCACCCCTAGGCTTAGGCTAGGGCACCCCTAGGCTTAGGCTAAGGCTAGGGCTCGCCTAGCCCAAGGCTAGGGCACCCCAAGGGTTAGGCTAGGGCACCCCTAGGATTAGGCTAGGGCACCCATAGGCTTAGGCTAATGCTAGGGCTCCCCTAGCCCAAGGCGAGAGCACCCCAAGGCTTAGGCTAAGGCTAGGGCACCCCTACCCTAAGGCTAGGGCACCCCTAGGCTTAGGCTAGGGCACCCCTAGGATTAGGCTAGGGCACCCCTAGGCTTAGGCTAAGGCTAGGGCTCCCCTAGCCCAAGGCTATGGCACCCCAAGGCTTAGGCTAGGGCACCCTAAGGCTTAGGCTAGGGCACCCCAAGGCTTAGGCTAAGGCTAGGGCTCCCCTAGCCTAAGGCTAGGGCAGCCCTAAGCTTAGGCTAGGGCACCCCTAGGCTTAGGCTAGGGCACCCCTAGGCTTAGGCTAAGGCTTGGGCTCCCCTACTCTAAGGCTAGGCCACCCCTAGACTTAGGCTAGGGCACCCCTAGGCTTATACTAGGACAACCCTAGGCTTAGGCTAAGGCTAGGGCTCCCATAGCCTAATGCTAGGGCACCCCTAGGCTTAGGCCTGGGCACCCCTAGGCTTAGGCTAGGGCACCCCTAGGCTTAGCCTAAGGCTAGGGCTCTCCTAGCCTAATGGTAAGGCACCCCTAGGCTTAGGTTAGGGCACCCCTATCTTAGGCTAAGGCTAGGGCTCCCCTAGCCTAAGGCTAGGGCACCCCTAGGCTTAGACTAGGGCACCACTAGGCTTAGGCTAGGGCACCCCTAGCTTAGGCTAGGACACCCCTAGGCTTAGGCTAAGGCTAGGGCTCCCCTAGCCTAAGGCCAGGGCACCCCTAGGCTTAGGCTAGGGCACCCCTAGGCTTAGGATAGGGCACCCCTTGGCTTAGGCTAAGCTAGGGCTCCCCTAGCATGAGGCTAGGGCACCCCTAGGCTTACCAAAGCACCCCTAGGCTTACCAGGGCACCCCTAGGCTTAGGCTAGTGCACCCCAAGGCATAGGGTAAGTCTAGGGCTCCCCTATCCTAAGGCTAGGGCACTCCTAGGCTTAGGCTCGGGCACCCCTAGGCTTAGGCTAAGTTTAGGGCTCCCCTAGCCTAAGGCTAGGGCACCCCTAGGCTTAGGCTATGGCACCCCTAGGCTTAGACTAAGGCTACGGCTCGACTAGCCTAAGGCTAGGGCACCCCTAGGCTTAGGCTAGAGCACCCCTAGGCTTAGGCTAGGGCACCCCTATGCTTAGTCTAAGGCTAGGGCTCCCCTAGCCTAAGGCTAGGGCACCTCTAGGTTTAGGCTAGGGCACCCGTAGGCTTAGGCTTGGGAACCCCTAAGCTTAGGCTAGGGCACCCCTAGTCTTAGGCTAAGGCTAGGGCTCCCCTAGCCTAAGGCTAGGGCACCCCTAAGATTAGGCTAGGGCACCCCTAGGCTTAGGCTAAGGCTAGGGCTCCCATAGCCCAAGGCTAGGGCATCCCAAGGCTTAGGCTAGGGCACCCCAAGGCTTAGGCTAAGGCTAAGGCTCCCCTATCCCAAGGAAAGGGCATCCCAAGGCTTAGGCTAGGGCACCCCAAGGCTTAGGCCAGGGCACCCTTCGGCATAGGCTAGGGCACCCCTAGGCTTAGACTAAGGATACGGATCGACTAGCCTAAGGCTAGGGCACCCCTAGGCTTAGGCTAGAGCACCCCTAGGCTTAGGCTAGGGCACCCCTATGCTTAGTCTAAGGCTAGGGTTCCCCTAGCCTAAGGCTAGGGCACCTCTAGGCTTAGGCTAGGGCACCCTTAGGCTTAGGCTAGGGCACACCTAGGCTTAGGCTAAGGCTAGGGCTCCCCTAGCCTAAGGCTAGGGCACCCCTAGCCTAAGGCTAGGGCACCCCTAGGCTTAGGATAGGGCACCCCTAGGATTAGGCTAGGGCACCCCTTGGCTTAGGCTAAGGCTAGGGCTCCCCTAGCCCAAGGCTAGGGCACCCCAAGGCTTAGGCTAGGGCACCCCAAGGCTTAGGCTAAGGCTAGGGCTCCCCTAGTCTAAGGTTAGGGAAGCCCTAAGCTTAGGCTAGGGCACCCCTAGGCTTAGGCTAGGGCACCCCTAGGCTTATGCTAGGGTACCCTAGGCTTAGGCTAAGGCACTCCTAAGCTTAGGCTAGGGCACCCCTAGGCTTAGGCTAGGGAACCCCTAAGCTTAGGCTAGGGCACCCCTAGGCTTAGGATAGGGCACCCCAAGGCTTAGGCTCGGGCACCCCTAGGCTTAGGCTAAGGCTAGGGCTCCCCTAGCCTAAGGCTAGGACACCCGTAGGCTTAGGCTAGGGCACCCCTAGGATTACTAGGGCACCCCTTGGCTTAGGCTTGGGCACCCCTAGGCTTAGGTTAGGTCACTCCTAGGCTTAGGCTAAGGCTAGGGCTCCCCTACCCTAAGGCTAGGGCACCCCTAGACATAGGCTAGGGCACCCCTAAGCTTATACTAGGACACCCCTAGGCTTAGGCTAAGGCTAGGACTCCCATAGCCAAAGGCTAGGGCACCACTAGGCTTAGGCTAGGGCACCCCAAGGCTTAGGGTAAGTCTTGGGCTCCCCTAGCCTAAGGCTAAGGTTCTCCTAGGCTTAGGCTAGGGCACCCCTAGGCTTAGGTTAGGGCACCCCTAAGCTTAAGCTAGGGCACCCCTAGGCTTACCCTAGGGAACCCCTAAGCTTAGGCTAGGGCACCCCTAGGCTTAGGCTAGGGCACCCCTAGGCTTTGGCTAGGGCACCCCTAGGCTTAGGCTAGGGCACCCCTAGGCTTAGGCTAAGGCTAGGGCTCCCCTAGCCTAAGGCTAGGGCACCCCTAAGCTTAGGCTAGGGCACCCCTAGGCTTAGGCTAAGGCTAGGGCTCCCCTAGCCTAAGGCTAGGGCACCCCTAGGCTTTGGCTAGGGCACCCCTAGGCTTAGGCTAGGGCACCCCTAGGCTTAGGCTAAGGCTAGGGCTCCCCTAGCCTAAGGCTAGGGCACCCCTAAGCTTAGGCTAGGGCACCCCTAGGCTTAGGTTAGGGCACCCCAAAGCTTAGGCTAGGGCACCCCTAGGCTTAGGTTAGGGCACCCCTAAGCTTAGGCTAGGGCACCCCTAGGATTAGGTTAGGGCACCCCTAAGCTTAGGCTAGGGCACCCCTAGGCTTAGGTTTGTGCACCCCTAAGCTTAGGCTAGTGCACCCCTACGCTTAGGCTAGGGCACCCCTAGGCTTAGGCTAGGGCACCCCTAGGCTTAGGCTAGGGCACCCCAAGGCTTGGGCTAAGGCTAGGGCTCCCCTAGCTTAAGCCTAGGGCACCCCTAGGCTTAGGCTAGGGAAACCCTACGCTTAGGCTAGTGCACACCTACGCTTAGGCTAGGGCACACCTAGGCTTAGGCTAGGGCACCCCTAGGATTACTAGGGCACCCCTTGGCTTAGGCTAGGGCACCCCTAGGCTTAGGATACGGCACCCCTAGGCTTAGGCCAGGGCACCCCTAGGCTTAGGCTAGGGCACCCCTAGGCTTAGGCTAAGGCTAGGGCTATCCTACCCTAAGGCTAGGGCACCCCTAGACATAGGCTAGGGCAACCCTAGGCTTATACTAGGACACCCCTAGGCTTAGGCTAAGGCTAGGGCTCCCCTAGCATAAGGCTAGGGCACCCCTAGGCTTAGGCTAGGGCACCCCTAGGCTTAGGCTAGTGCACCCATACGCTTAGGCTAGGGCACCCCTAGGCTTAGGCTAAACCTAGGGCTCCCCTAGCCTAAGGCTAGGGCACCCCTAGGCTTAGGTTAGGGCACCCCTAAGCTTAGGCTAGGGCACCCCTAGGCTTAGGTTAGGGCATCCCTAAGCTTAGGCTAGGTCACCCCTAGGCTTAGGCTCGGGCACCCCTCGGCTTAGGCTAAGGCTAGGGCTCCCCTAGCCTAAGGCTAGGGCACCCGAAGGCTTAGGCTAGGGCACCCCTAAGATTACTAGGGCACCCCTTGGCTTAGGTTAAGGCTAGGGCTCCCATACCCTAAGGCGAGGGCACCCCTAGGCTTATACTAGGACACCCCTAGGCTTAGGCTAAGGCTAGGACTCCCATAGCCAAAGGCTAGGGCACCCTTAGGCTTAGGCTAGGGCACCCCAAGGCTTAGGGTAAGTCTAGGGCTCCCCTAGACTAAGGCTAGGGCACTCCAAGGCTTAGGCTAGGGCACCCCTAGGCTTAGGCTAAGTTTAAGGCTCCCCTAGCCTAAGGCTAGGGCACCCCAAGGCTTAGGCTATGGCACCCCTAGGCTTAGACTAAGGCTACGGCTCGACTAGCCTAAGGCTAGGGCACCCCTAGGCTTAGGCTAGAGCACCCCCTGGCTTAGGCAAGGGCACCCCTATGCTTAGTCTAAGGCTAGGGTTCCCCTAGCCTAAGGCTAGGGCACCTCTAGGCTTAAATTAGGGCACCCGTAGGCTGAGGCTAGGGCAGCCCTAGGCTTAGGCTAGGGCACCCCTAGGCTTAGGCTAGGGCACCCCTAGGCTTAGGCTAAGGCTAGGGCTCCCCTAGCCCAAGGCTAGGGCACCCCAAGGCTTAGGCTAGGGCACCCCTAGGATTAGGCTCGTGCACCCCTAGGCTTAGGCTAAGGCTAGGGCTCCCCTAGCCCAAGGCTAGGGCACCCCAAGGCTTAGGCTAAGGCTAGGGCACCCCTACCCTAAGGCTAGGGCACCCCTAGGCTTAGGCTAGGGCACCCCTAGGATTAGGCTAGGGCACCCCTAGGCTTAGGCTAAGGCTAGGGCTCCCCTAGCCCAAGGCTATGGCACCCCAAGGCTTAGGCTAGGGCACCCCAAGGCTTAGGCTAGGTCACCCCAAGGCTTAGGCTAAGATTAGGGCTCCCCTAGCCTAAGGCTAGGGCAGCCCTAAGCTTAGGCTAGGGCACCCCTAGGCTTAGGCTAGGGCACCCCTAGGCTTAGGCTAGCCCACCCCTAAGCTTAGGCTAGGGCACCCCTAGGCTTAGGCTAGGGCACCCCTAAGCATAGGCTAGCGCACCCCTAGGCTTAGGCTAGGGCACCCCTAAGCTTAGGCTAGGGCACCCCTAAGCTTAGGCTAGGGCACCCCTAAGCATAGGCTAGGGCACCCCAAGGCTTAGGCTAAGGCTAGGGCTCCCCTAGCCAAAGACTAGGGCACCCCAAGGCTAAGGCTAGGGCACCCCAAGGCTTTGGCTAGGGCACCCCAAGGCTTAGGCTAGGGCACCCCTAGGATTAGGCTAGGGCACCCCTAGGCTTAGGCTCAGGCTAGGGCTCCCCTAGCCCAAGGCTAGGGCACCCCAAGGCTTAGGCTAGGGAAACCCAAGGCTTAGGCTAGGGCACCCCAAGGCTTAGGCTAAGGCTAGGGCTCCCCTAGCCTAAGGCTAGGGCAGCCCTAAGCTTAGGCGAGGGCACCCCTAGGCTTAGGCTAGGGCACACCTAGGATTAGGCTAAGGCACCCCTAGGCTTAGGTTAGGGCACCCCTAATCTTAGGCTAGGGCACCCCTAGGCTTAGGCTAGGGCACCCCTAAGCTTAGGCTAGGGCACGCCTTGGCTTAGGCTAGGGCACCCCTAAGCTTAGGCTAGGGCACCCCTAGGCTTAGGCTAGGGCACCCCTAAGCTTAGGCTAGGGCACCCCAAGGCTTAGGCTAGGGCAACCCTAGGCTTAGGCTAAGGCTAGGGCTCCCCTAGCCTAAGGCTAGGGTACCCCTAGGCTTAGTATAGGGCACTCCTAGGCTTACTAGGGCACCCCTAGGCTTAGGCCAGGGCACCCCTTGGCTTAGGCCAGGGCACCCCTAGGCTTAGGCTAAGGTTTGGGCTCCCCTAGCTTAGGCTAAGGCTTGGGCTCCCCTAGCCTAAGGCTAGGGCACCCCTAGGCTTAGGCTATGGCACCCCTAGGCTTAGACTAAGGCTACGGCTCGACTAGCCTAAGGCTAGGGCACTCCTAGGCTTAGGCTAGGGCACCCCTAGGCTTAGTCTAAATCTAGGGCTCCCCGAGCCTAAGGCTAGGGCACCTCTAGGTTTAGGCTAGGGCACCCCTAGGCTTAGGCTAGGGCACCCCTAGGCTTAGGTTAGGGCACCCCTAGTCTTAGGCTAAGGCTAGGGCTCCCCTAGCCTAAGGCTAGGGCACCCCTAAGATTAGGCTAGGGCACCCCTAGGCTTAGGCTAAGGCTAGGGCTCCCATAGCCCAAGGCTAGGGCATCCCAAGGCTTAGGCTAGGGCACCCCAAGGCTTAGGCTAAGGCTAGGGCACCCCTAGGCTTAGGTTAGGGCACCCCTAGGATCAGGCTAGGGCACCCCTAGACTTAGGCTAAGGCTAGGGCTCCCCTAGCCCAAGGAAAGGGCATCCCAAGGCTTAGGCTAGGGCACCCCAAGGCTGAGGCCAGGGCACCCCTCGGCATAGGCTAGGGCACCCCTAGGCTTAGACTAAGGATAGGGATCGACTAGCCTAAGGCTAGGGCACCCCTAGGCTGAGGCTAGAGCACCCCTAGGCTTAGGCTAAGGCACCCCTTTGCTTAGTCTAAGGCTAGGGTTCCCCTAGCCTAAGGCTAGGGCACCTCTAGGCTTAGGCTAGGGCACCCCTAGGCTTAGGCTAGAGCACCCCTAGGCTTAGGCTAGGGCACCCCTAGGCTTAGGCTAAGGCTAGGACTCCCCTAGCCAAAGGCTAGGGCACCCCTAGACTTATGCTAGGGCACCCCAAGGCTTAGGCTAGGGCACCCCTAGGATTAGGCTAGGGCACCCCTTGGCTTAGGCTAGGGCACCCCTAGGATTAGGCTAGGGCACCCATAGGCTTAGGCTAATGCTAGGGCTCCCCTAGCCCAAGGCGAGAGCACCCATAGGCTTAGGCTAATGCTAGGGCTCCCCTAGCCCAAGGCTATGGCACCCCAAGGCTTAGGCTAGGGCACCCCAAGGCTTAGGCTAAGGCTAGGGCTCCCCTAGCCTAAGGCTAGGGCACCCCTAGGCTTAGGGTAGGGCACCCCTTGGCTTCGCCTTGGACACCCCTACGCTTAGGCTAGGGCACCCCTAGGCTTAGGCCAAGGCTAGGGCTCCCCTAGCCTAAGGCAAGGGTACCCCTAGCCTTAGGCTAGGACACCTCTTGGCTTAGGCTAGGGCATCCCTTGGCTTAGGTTAGGGCACACCTAGGCTTAGGCTAAGGCTAGGGCTCCCCTAGCCTAAGGCTAGGGCACTCCTAGGCTTAGGCTAGGGCACCCCTGGGCTTAGGCTAGGGCACCCATAGGCTAGGGCTAGGGCACCCCTAGCTTAGGCTAAGGTTAGGGTTCCCCTATCGTAAGGCTAAGGCACCACTAGGCTTAGGCTAGGGCACCCCTAGGCTTAGGCTGGGGCACCCCAAGGTTTAGTCTAGGGCACCCCTAGGCTTAAGGTAGGGCACCCCTAGGCTTAGGCTAGGGCACCCCTAGGCTTAGGTTAGGGCACCCCTAGGCTTAGGCTATGGCACCCCTAGGCTTAGGATAGGGCACCCCTAGGCTTAGGCTAGGGCACCCCTAGGCTTACGCTAAGGCTAGGGCTTCCCTAGCCTAAGGCTAGGGCACCCCTAGGGTTAGCTGGGGCACTCCTAGGCTTAGGCTAGGGCATACCTAGGCTTAGGTTAGGGCACCCCCAGGGTTAGGCTAGGGCACACCTAGGCTTAGGCTAGGGCACCCCCAGGTTTAGGCTAAGGCTAGGGTTCCCATAGCCTAAGGCTAGGGCACCCCTAGGCTTAGGCTAGGGCACCCCTAGGCTTAGGATAGGGCACCCCTAGGCTTAGGCTAGGGCACCCCTAGGCTTAGGCTAGGGCACCCCTAGGGTTAGGCTAGGGTACCCCTAGGCTTAGGATAGGGCACGCCTAGGCTTAGGCTAAGGCTAGGGCACCCATAGGCTTAGGTTAGGGCACCCCTAGTCTTATGCTAGGGCACTCAAAAGCTTAGGCTAAGGCTAGGGCACCCCTAGGCTTAGGCTAGGGCACCCCCAAGCTTAGGCTAGGGCACCCCTAGGCTTAGGCTAGGGCACCCCTAGGCTTAGGCTAGGGCACCCCTATGCTTAGGCTAAGGCTAGGGGTCCCCTAGCCTAAGGCTAGGGCACCCAGGCTAAGGCTAGGGCACCCCTAGGCTTAGGCTAGGGCACCCCTAGGCTTACTAGGGCACCCTTTGGCTTTGGCTAGGGCACCCCTAGGCTTAGGCTAGGGCACCCCTAGGCTTATACTAGGACACCCCTAGACTTAGGCTAAAGCTAGGGCTCCCATAGCCAAAGGCTAGGGCATCCCTAAGCTTAGACTAGGGCACCCCAAGGCTTAGAGTAAGTCTAGGGCTCCCCTAGCCTAAGGCTAGGGCACCCCTCGGCTTAGGCTAGGGCACCCCTAGGCTTAGGCTAAGTTTAGGGCTCCCCTAGCCTAAGGCTAGGGCACCCATAGGCTTAGGCTATGGCAGCCCTAGGCTTAGGCAAGGCACCCCTAGGCTTAGGATAGGGCACCCCTAGGCTTAGGCTAGGGCACCCCTAAGCTTAGGCTAGGGCACCCCTAGG
Source organism: Tenrec ecaudatus (assembly GCF_050624435.1). Taxonomy (NCBI): domain Eukaryota; kingdom Metazoa; phylum Chordata; class Mammalia; order Afrosoricida; family Tenrecidae; genus Tenrec; species Tenrec ecaudatus. The sequence continues at coordinate 4,253,397 of NW_027457638.1, read as the reverse complement.
GTTAGGCTAGGGTACCCCTAGGCTTAGGATAGGGCACGCCTAGGCTTAGGCTAAGGCTAGGGCACCCATAGGCTTAGGTTAGGGCACCCCTAGTCTTATGCTAGGGCACTCAAAGGCTTAGGCTAAGGCTAGGGCACCCCTAGGCTTAGGCTAGGGCACCCCCAAGCTTAGGCTAGGGCACCCCTAGGCTTAGGCTAGGGCACCCCTAGGCTTAGGCTAGGGCACCCCTATGCTTAGGCTAAGGCTAGGGGTCCCCTAGCCTAAGGCTAGGGCACCCCTAGGCTAAGGCTAGGGCACCCCTAGGCTTAGGCTAGGGCACCCCTAGGCTTACTAGGGCACCCTTTGGCTTTGGCTAGGGCACCCCTAGGCTTAGGCTAGGGCACCCCTAGGCTTATACTAGGACACCCCTAGACTTAGGCTAAAGCTAGGGCTCCCATAGCCAAAAGCTAGGGCATCCCTAAGCTTAGACTAGGGCACCCCAAGGCTTAGAGTAAGTCTAGGGCTCCCCTAGCCTAAGGCTAGGGCACCCCTCGGCTTAGGCTAGGGCACCCCTAGGATTAGGCTAAGTTTAGGGCTCCCGTAGCCTAAGGCTAGGGCACCCATAGGCTTAGGCTATGGCAGCCCTAGGCTTAGGCTAGGGCACCCATAGGCTTAGGCTAGGGCACCCCTAGGCTTAGACTAAGGCTACGGCTCCACTATCCTAAGGCTACGGCACCCCTAGGCTTAGGCTAGGGCACCCCTAGGCTTAGGCTAGGGCACCCTAGGCTTAGGCTAAGGCTAGGGTCCCCCTAGCCTAAGGCTTGGGCACCTCTATGCTTAGGCTAGGGCACCCTAAGGCTTAGGCTAGGGCACCCCTAGGCTTAGGCTAAGGCTAGGGCTCCCATAACCTAAGGCTAGGGCATCCCTAGGCTTAGGCTAGGGCACCCATAGGCTTAGGCTAGGGCACCCCTAGGTTTAGGCTAGGGCACCCCAAGGCTTAGGTTAAGGCTAAGGCTCCCCTAACCTAAGGCAAGGGCACCACTAGGCTTAGGCTAGGGCACCCCTAGGCTTAGGCTAGGGCACCCCTAGCCTTAGGCTAGGGCACCCGTAGGTTTAGTCTAAGGCTAGGGCTCCCCTAGGCTTAGGTTAGGGCACCCCTAAGCTTAGGCTAGGGCACCCCTAAGCTTAGGCTAGGGCACCCCTAGGCTTAGGCTAGGGCACCCCTAGGCTTAGGCTAGGGCACCCCTAGGCTTAGGCTAAGGCTAGGGCTCCCCTAGCCTAAGGCTAGGGAACCCCTAGGCTTAGGCTAGAGCACCCCTAGGCTTAGGCTAGAGCACCCCTAGGCTTAGGCTAAGGCTAGGGCTCCCCTAGCCTAAGACTAGGGAACCCCTAGGCTTAGTCTAGAGCACCCCTAGGCTTAGGCTAGGGCACCCGTAGGTTTAGTCTAAGGCTAGGGCTCCCCTAGGCTTAGGTTAGGGCACCCCTAAGCTTAGGCTAGGGCACCCCTAAGCTTAGGCTAGGGCACCCCTAGGCTTAGGCTAGGGCACCCCTAGGCTTAGGCTAGGGCACCCCTAGGCTTAGGCTAGGGCACCCCTAGGCTTAGGCTAAGGCTAGGGCTCCCCTAGCCTAAGGCTAGGGAACCCCTAGGCTTAGGCTAGAGCACCCCTAGGCTTAGGCTAGAGCACCCCTAGGCTTAGGCTAAGGCTAGGGCTCCCCTAGCCTAAGGCTAGGGAACCCCTAGGCTTAGGCTAGAGCACCCCCAGGCTTAGGCTAGGGCACACCAAGGCTTAGGCTAAGGCTTGGGCTCCCCTAGCCTAAGGCTAGGGCACCCCTAGGCTTAGGCTAGGGCACCCCTAGGCTTAGGCTAAGGCTAGGGCTCTCCTAGCCTAAGGCTAGGGCACCCTAGGCTTAGGTTAGGGCACCCCTAAGCTTAGGCTAGGGCACCCCTAGGCTTATGTTAGGGCATCCCTAAGCTTAGGCTAGGTCACCCCTAGGCTTAGGCTCGGGCACCCTTAGGCTTAGGCTAGGGCACCCCTAGGCTTAGGCTAAGGCTATGGCTCCCCTAGCCTAAGGCTAGGGCACCCCTAGGCTTAGGCTAGGGCACCCCTAGGCTTAGGCTAGGGCACCCCTAGGCTTAGGCTAGGGCACCCCTAGGATTGCTGCGGCACCCCAAGGCTTAGGCTAGGGCACCCCAAGGCTTAGGCTAAGTCTAGGGCTCCCCTAGCCTAAGGCTAGGGCACCCCTAGGCTTAGGCTAGGGCACCCCTAGGCTTAGGCTAGGGCATCCCTAGGCTTAGGCGAATGCTAGGGCTCCCCTAGTCTAAGGCTAGGGCATCCCTAGGCTTAGGCTAGGGGACCTCTAGGCTTAGGCTACGGCACCCCTAGGCTTAGGCTAGGGCTCCCCTAGGCTTTGGCTAAGGCTAGGGCTCCCCTAGCCTAAGGCTAGGGCACCCCTAGGCTTAGGTTAGGGCACCCCTAAGCTTAGGCTAGGGAACCCCTAGGCTTAGGTTAGGGCACCCCTAAGCTTAGGCTAGGGCACCCCTAGGCTTAGTTTTGGGCACCCCTAAGCTTAGGCTAGGGCACCCCTAGGCTTAGGCTATGGCACCCCTAAGCTTAGGCTAGGGCACCCCTAGGCTTAGGCTAGCCCACCCCTAAGCTTAGGCTAGGGCACCCCTAGGCTTAGGCTAGGGCACCCCTAAGCATAGGCTAGCGCACCCCTAGGCTTAGGCTAGGGCACCCCTAAGCTTAGGCTAGGGCACCCCTAAGCTTAGGCTAGGGCACCCCTAAGCATAGGCTAGGGCACCCCAAGGCTTAGGCTAAGGCTAGGGCTCCCCTAGCCCAAGACTAGGGCACCCCAAGGCTAAGGCTAGGGCACCCCAAGGCTTTGGCTAGGGCACCCCAAGGCTTAGGCTAGGGCACCCCTAGGATTAGGCTAGGGCACCCCTAGGCTTAGGCTCAGGCTAGGGCTCCCCTAGCCCAAGGCTAGGGCACCCCAAGGCTTAGGCTAGAGAAACCCAAGGCTTAGGCTAGGGCACCCCAAGGCTTAGGCTAAGGCTAGGGCTCCCCTAGCCTAAGGCTAGGGCAGCCCTAAGCTTAGGCGAGGGCACCCCTAGGCTTAGGCTAGGGCACACCTAGGATTAGGCTAAGGCACCCCTAGGCTTAGGTTAGGGCACCCCTAATCTTAGGCTAGGGCACCCCTAGGCTTAGGCTAGGGCACCCCTAAGCTTAGGCTAGGGCACGCCTTGGCTTAGGCTAGGGCACCCCTAAGCTTAGGCTAGGGCACCCCTAGGCTTAGGCTAGGGCACCCCTAAGCTTAGGCTAGGGCACCCCAAGGCTTAGGCTAGGGCAACCCTAGGCTTAGGCTAAGGCTAGGGCTCCCCTAGCCTAAGGCTAGGGTACCCCTAGGCTTAGTATAGGGCACTCCTAGGCTTACTAGGGCACCCCTAGGCTTAGGCCAGGGCACCCCTTGGCTTAGGCCAGGGCACCCCTAGGCTTAGGCTAAGGTTTGGGCTCCCCTAGCTTAGGCTAAGGCTTGGGCTCCCCTAGCCTAAGGCTAGGGCACCCCTAGGCTTAGGCTATGGCACCCCTAGGCTTAGACTAAGGCTACGGCTCGACTAGCCTAAGGCTAGGGCACTCCTAGGCTTAGGCTAGGGCACCCCTAGGCTTAGTCTAAATCTAGGGCTCCCCGAGCCTAAGGCTAGGGCACCTCTAGGTTTAGGCTAGGGCACCCCTAGGCTTAGGCTAGGGCACCCCTAGGCTTAGGTTAGGGCACCCCTAGTCTTAGGCTAAGGCTAGGGCTCCCCTAGCCTAAGGCTAGGGCACCCCTAAGATTAGGCTAGGGCACCCCTAGGCTTAGGCTAAGGCTAGGGCTCCCATAGCCCAAGGCTAGGGCATCCCAAGGCTTAGGCTAGGGCACCCCAAGGCTTAGGCTAAGGCTAGGGCACCCCTAGGCTTAGGTTAGGGCACCCCTAGGATCAGGCTAGGGCACCCCTAGACTTAGGCTAAGGCTAGGGCTCCCCTAGCCCAAGGAAAGGGCATCCCAAGGCTTAGGCTAGGGCACCCCAAGGCTGAGGCCAGGGCACCCCTCGGCATAGGCTAGGGCACCCCTAGGCTTAGACTAAGGATAGGGATCGACTAGCCTAAGGCTAGGGCACCCCTAGGCTGAGGCTAGAGCACCCCTAGGCTTAGGCTAAGGCACCCCTTTGCTTAGTCTAAGGCTAGGGTTCCCCTAGCCTAAGGCTAGGGCACCTCTAGGCTTAGGCTAGGGCACCCCTAGGCTTAGGCTAGAGCACCCCTAGGCTTAGGCTAGGGCACCCCTAGGCTTAGGCTAAGGCTAGGACTCCCCTAGCCAAAGGCTAGGGCACCCCTAGACTTATGCTAGGGCACCCCAAGGCTTAGGCTAGGGCACCCCTAGGATTAGGCTAGGGCACCCCTTGGCTTAGGCTAGGGCACCCCTAGGATTAGGCTAGGGCACCCATAGGCTTAGGCTAATGCTAGGGCTCCCCTAGCCCAAGGCGAGAGCACCCATAGGCTTAGGCTAATGCTAGGGCTCCCCTAGCCCAAGGCTATGGCACCCCAAGGCTTAGGCTAGGGCACCCCAAGGCTTAGGCTAAGGCTAGGGCTCCCCTAGCCTAAGGCTAGGGCACCCCTAGGCTTAGGGTAGGGCACCCCTTGGCTTCGCCTTGGACACCCCTACGCTTAGGCTAGGGCACCCCTAGGCTTAGGCCAAGGCTAGGGCTCCCCTAGCCTAAGGCAAGGGTACCCCTAGCCTTAGGCTAGGACACCTCTTGGCTTAGGCTAGGGCATCCCTTGGCTTAGGTTAGGGCACACCTAGGCTTAGGCTAAGGCTAGGGCTCCCCTAGCCTAAGGCTAGGGCACTCCTAGGCTTAGGCTAGGGCACCCCTGGGCTTAGGCTAGGGCACCCATAGGCTAGGGCTAGGGCACCCCTAGCTTAGGCTAAGGTTAGGGTTCCCCTATCGTAAGGCTAAGGCACCACTAGGCTTAGGCTAGGGCACCCCTAGGCTTAGGCTGGGGCACCCCAAGGTTTAGTCTAGGGCACCCCTAGGCTTAAGGTAGGGCACCCCTAGGCTTAGGCTAGGGCACCCCTAGGCTTAGGTTAGGGCACCCCTAGGCTTAGGCTATGGCACCCCTAGGCTTAGGATAGGGCACCCCTAGGCTTAGGCTAGGGCACCCCTAGGCTTACGCTAAGGCTAGGGCTTCCCTAGCCTAAGGCTAGGGCACCCCTAGGGTTAGCTGGGGCACTCCTAGGCTTAGGCTAGGGCATACCTAGGCTTAGGTTAGGGCACCCCCAGGGTTAGGCTAGGGCACACCTAGGCTTAGGCTAGGGCACCCCCAGGTTTAGGCTAAGGCTAGGGTTCCCATAGCCTAAGGCTAGGGCACCCCTAGGCTTAGGCTAGGGCACCCCTAGGCTTAGGATAGGGCACCCCTAGGCTTAGGCTAGGGCACCCCTAGGCTTAGGCTAGGGCACCCCTAGGGTTAGGCTAGGGTACCCCTAGGCTTAGGATAGGGCACGCCTAGGCTTAGGCTAAGGCTAGGGCACCCATAGGCTTAGGTTAGGGCACCCCTAGTCTTATGCTAGGGCACTCAAAAGCTTAGGCTAAGGCTAGGGCACCCCTAGGCTTAGGCTAGGGCCCCCCAAGCTTAGGCTAGGGCACCCCTAGGCTTAGGCTAGGGCACCCCTAGGCTTAGGCTAGGGCACCCCTATGCTTAGGCTAAGGCTAGGGGTCCCCTAGCCTAAGGCTAGGGCACCCAGGCTAAGGCTAGGGCACCCCTAGGCTTAGGCTAGGGCACCCCTAGGCTTACTAGGGCACCCTTTGGCTTTGGCTAGGGCACCCCTAGGCTTAGGCTAGGGCACCCCTAGGCTTATACTAGGACACCCCTAGACTTAGGCTAAAGCTAGGGCTCCCATAGCCAAAGGCTAGGGCATCCCTAAGCTTAGACTAGGGCACCCCAAGGCTTAGAGTAAGTCTAGGGCTCCCCTAGCCTAAGGCTAGGGCACCCCTCGGCTTAGGCTAGGGCACCCCTAGGCTTAGGCTAAGTTTAGGGCTCCCCTAGCCTAAGGCTAGGGCACCCATAGGCTTAGGCTATGGCAGCCCTAGGCTTAGGCAAGGCACCCCTAGGCTTAGGATAGGGCACCCCTAGGCTTAGGCTAGGGCACCCCTAAGCTTAGGCTAGGGCACCCCTAGGGTTAGGCTAGGGTACCCCTAGGCTTAGGATAGGGCACGCCTAGGCTTAGGCTAAGGCTAGGGCACCCATAGGCTTAGGTTAGGGCACCCCTAGTCTTATGCTAGGGCACTCAAAGGCTTAGGCTAAGGCTAGGGCACCCCTAGGCTTAGGCTAGGGCACCCCCAAGCTTAGGCTAGGGCACCCCTAGGCTTAGGCTCGGGCACCCCTAGGCTTAGGCTAGGGCACCCCTATGCTTAGGCTAAGGCTAGGGGTCCCCTAGCCTAAGGCTAGGGCACCCCTAGGCTAAGGCTAGGGCACCCCTAGGCTTAGGCTAGGGCACCCCTAGGCTTACTAGGGCACCCTTTGGCTTTGGCTAGGGCACCCCTAGGCTTAGGCTAGGGCACCCCTAGGCTTATACTAGGACACCCCTAGGCTTAGGCTAAGTTTAGGGCTCCCCTAGCCTAAGGCTAGGGCACCCATAGGCTTAGGCTATGGCAGCCCTAGGCTTAGGCTAGGGCACCCATAGGCTTAGGCTAGGGCACCCCTAGGCTTAGACTAAGGCTACGGCTCCACTATCCTAAGGCTACGGCACCCCTAGGCTTAGGCTAGGGCACCCCTAGGCTTAGGCTAGGGCACCCTAGGCTTAGGCTAAGGCTAGGGTCCCCCTAGCCTAAGGCTTGGGCACCTCTATGCTTAGGCTAGGGCACCCTAAGGCTTAGGCTAGGGCACCCCTAGGCTTAGGCTAAGGCTAGGGCTCCCATAACCTAAGGCTAGGGCATCCCTAGGCTTAGGCTAGGGCACCCATAGGCTTAGGCTAGGGCACCCCTAGGTTTAGGCTAGGGCACCCCAAGGCTTAGGCTAAGGCTAAGGCTCCCCTAGCCTAAGGCAAGGGCACCACTAGGCTTAGGCTAGGGCACCCCTAGGCTTAGGCTAGGGCACCCCTAGCCTTAGGCTAGGGCACCCGTAGGTTTAGTCTAAGGCTAGGGCTCCCCTAGGCTTAGGTTAGGGCACCCCTAAGCTTAGGCTAGGGCACCCCTAAGCTTAGGCTAGGGCACCCCTAGGCTTAGGCTAGGGCACCCCTAGGCTTAGGCTAGGGCACCCCTAGGCTTAGGCTAAGGCTAGGGCTCCCCTAGCCTAAGGCTAGGGAACCCCTAGGCTTAGGCTAGAGCACCCCTAGGCTTAGGCTAGAGCACCCCTAGGCTTAGGCTAAGGCTAGGGCTCCCCTAGCCTAAGACTAGGGAACCCCTAGGCTTAGTCTAGAGCACCCCTAGGCTTAGGCTAGGGCACCCGTAGGTTTAGTCTAAGGCTAGGGCTCCCCTAGGCTTAGGTTAGGGCACCCCTAAGCTTAGGCTAGGGCACCCCTAAGCTTAGGCTAGGGCACCCCTAGGCTTAGGCTAGGGCACCCCTAGGCTTAGGCTAGGGCACCCCTAGGCTTAGGCTAGGGCACCCCTAGGCTTAGGCTAAGGTTAGGGCTCCCCTAGCCTAAGGCTAGGGAACCCCTAGGCTTAGGCTAGAGCACCCCTAGGCTTAGGCTAGAGCACCCCTAGGCTTAGGCTAAGGCTAGGGCTCCCCTAGCCTAAGGCTAGGGAACCCCTAGGCTTAGGCTAGAGCACCCCCAGGCTTAGGCTAGGGCACACCAAGGCTTAGGCTAAGGCTTGGGCTCCCCTAGCCTAAGGCTAGGGCACCCCTAGGCTTAGGCTAGGGCACCCCTAGGCTTAGGCTAAGGCTAGGGCTCTCCTAGCCTAAGGGTAGGGCACCCTAGGCTTAGGTTAGGGCACCCCTAAGCTTAGGCTAGGGCACCCCTAGGCTTATGTTAGGGCATCCCTAAGCTTAGGCTAGGTCACCCCTAGGCTTAGGCTCGGGCACCCTTAGGCTTAGGCTAGGGCACCCCTAGGCTTAGGCTAAGGCTATGGCTCCCCTAGCCTAAGGCTAGGGCACCCCTAGGCTTAGGCTAGGGCACCCCTAGGCTTAGGCTAGGGCACCCCTAGGCTTAGGCTAGGGCACCCCTAGGATTGCTGCGGCACCCCAAGGCTTAGGCTAGGGCACCCCAAGGCTTAGGCTAAGTCTAGGGCTCCCATAGCCTAAGGCTAGGGCACCCCTAGGCTTAGGCTAGGGCACCCCTAGGCTTAGGCTAGGGCATCCCTAGGCTTAGGCGAATGCTAGGGCTCCCCTAGTCTAAGGCTAGGGCATCCCTAGGCTTAGGCTAGGGGACCTCTAGGCTTAGGCTACGGCACCCCTAGGCTTAGGCTAGGGCTCCCCTAGGCTTTGGCGAAGGCTAGGGCTCCCCTAGCCTAAGGCTAGGGCACCCCTAGGCTTAGGTTAGGGCACCCCTAAGCTTAGGCTAGGGAACCCCTAGGCTTAGGTTAGGGCACCCCTAAGCTTAGGCTAGGGCACCCCTAGGCTTAGTTTTGGGCACCCCTAAGCTTAGGCTAGGGCACCCCTAGGCTTAGGCTATGGCACCCCTAAGCTTAGGCTAGGGCACCCCTAGGCTTAAGTTAGGGCACCCCTAGGCTTACGCTAGGGCACCCCTAGGCTTAAGCTAGGGCACCCCAAGGCTTAGGCTAAGGCTAGGGCTCCCATAACCTAAGCCTAGGGCACCCCTAGGCTTAGGCTAGGCCACCCCTACGCTTAGGCTAGTGCACCCCTACGCTTAGGCTAGGGCACCCCTAGGCTTAGGCTAAGGCTAGGGCTCCCATAGCCTAAGGCTTGGGCACCCATAGGCTTAGGTTAGGGCACCCCTAAGTTTAGGCTAGGGCACCCCGAGGCTTAGGTTAGGGCATCCCTAAGCTTAGGCTAGGGCACCCCAAGCTTAGGTTAGGGCACCCCTAAGCTTAGGCTAGGGCACCCCTAGGCTTAGGCTAGGGCACCCCTAAGCTTAGGCTAGGGCACCCCTAGGCTTAGGCTAGGGCACCCCTAGGCTTAGGCTAGGGTACCCTTAGGCTTAGGCTAGGGCACCCCTAGGCTTAGGCTAAGGCTAGGGCTCCCCTAGCCTAAGGCTAGGGCACCCCTAGCCTTAGGCTAGGGCACCCCTAGGCTTAGGCTACGGCACCCCTAGGCTTAGGCTAGGGTTCCCCTAGGCTTAGGCTAAGGCTAGGGCTCTCCTAGCCTAAGGCTAGGGCACCCCTAAGCTTAGGCTAGGGCACCCATAGGCTTAGGCTAAGGCTAGGGCTCCCCTAGCCTAAGGCTAGGGCACCCCTAGGCTTAGGTTAGGGCACCCCTAAGCTTATGCTAGGGCACCACTAGGCTTAGGTTAGGGGACCCCTAAGCTTAGGCTAGGGCACCCTAGGTTTAGGTTTGGGCACCCCTAAGCTTAGGCTAGGGCACCCCTAGGCTTAGGCTATGGCACCCCTAAGCTTAGGCTAGGGCACCCCTAGTCTTAGGTTAGGGCACCCCTAGGCTTACGCTAGGGCACCCCTAGGCTTAGGCTAGGGCACCCCAAGGCTTAGGCTAAGGCTAGGGCTCCCCTAACTTAAGCCTAGGGCACCCCTAGGCTTAGGCTAGGACACCCCTACGCTTAGGCTAGTGCACCCCTACGCTTAGGCTAGGGCACCCCTAGGCTTAGGCTAAGGCTAGGACTCCCCTAGACTAAGGCTTGGGCACCCCTAGGCTTAGGCTAGGGCACCCCAACGCTTAGGCTAGGGCACCCCTAAGCTTAGGCTAGGTCACCCCTAGGCTTAGGCGAAGGCTAGGGCTCCCCTAGTCTAAGGCTAGGGCATCCCTAGGCTTAGGCTAGGGAACCCCTAAGCTTAGGCTAGGGCACCCATAGGCTTAGGCTAGGGCACCCCTAGGCTTTGGCTAAGGCACCCATAGGCTTAGGCTAGGGCACCCCTAGGCTTAGGCTAAGGCTAGGGCTCCCCTAGCCTAAGGCTTGGGCACCCCTATGCTTAGGCTAGGGCACCCCTAGGCTTAGGCTAAGGCTAGGGCTCCCCTAGCCTAAGGCTAGGGCACCCCTAGGCTTAGGTTAGGGCACTCTTAAGCTTAGGCTAGGGCACCCCTAGGCTTAGGTTAGGGCACCCCTAAGCTTAGGCTAGGGCACCCCTAGGCTTAGGTTTGGGCACCCCTAAGCTTAGGCTAGGGCACCCCTCGGCTTAGGCTATGGCACCCCTAAGCTTAGGCTAGGACACCCCTAGGCTTAGGTTAAGGCACCCCTAGGCTTAGGCTAGGGCACCCATAGGCTTAGGCTAGGGCAACCCAAGGCTTAGGCTAAGGCTAGGGCTCCCGTAGGCTTAGGCTAGGGCACCCCTAGGATTACTAGGGCACCCCTGGGCTTAGGCTAGGGAACACCTACATTAGGCAAGTGGACCCCTACGCTTAGGCTAGGGCACCCCTAGGCTTAGGCTAAGGCTAGGGCTTCCCTAGCCTAAGGCTAGAGCACCCCTAAGCTTAGGCTAGGGCACCCCTAGGCTTAGGCTATGGCACCCCTAAGCTTAGGCTAGGGCACCCCTAGGCTTAGGTTAGGGCACCCCTAGGCTTACGCTAGGGCACCCCTAGGCTTAGGCTAGGGCACCCCAAGGGTTAGGCTAAGGCTAGGGCTCCCCTAACCTAAGCCTAGGGCACCCCTAGGCTTAGGCTAGGGCACCCCTACGCTTAGGCTAGTGCACCCCTACGCTTAGGCTAGGGCACCCCTAGGCTTAGGCTAGGGCACCCCTAGGCTTAGGCTAAGGCTAGGTCTCCCCTAGGCTAAGGCTAGGGCACCCCTAGGCTTAGGTTAGGGCACTCCTATGCTTAGGCTAGGGCACCACTAGGCTTAGGTTAGGGCACCCCTAAGCTTAGGCTAGGGCACCCCTAGGCTTAGGTTAGGGCATCCCTAAGCTTAGGCTAGGTCACCCCTAGGCTTAGGCTCGGGCACCCCTATGCTTAGGCTAAGGCTAGGGCTCCCCTAGCCTAAAGCTAGGGCTCCCCTAGCCTAAGGCTAGGGCACCCGTAGGCTTAGGCTAGGGCACCCCTAGGATTACTAGGGCACCCCTTGGCTTAGGCTAGGGCAACCCTAGGCTTAGGATACGGCACCCCTAGGCATAGGCCAGGGCACCCCTAGGCTTAGGTTAGGGCACCCCTAAGCTTAGGCTAGGGCACCCCTAGGCTTAGGTTTGGGCACCCCTAAGCTTAGGCTAGGGCACCCCTAGGCTTAGGCTATGGCACCCCTAAGCTTAGGCTAGGGCACCCCTAGGCTTAGGTTAGGGCACCCCTAGGCTTACGCTAGGGCACCCCTAGGCTTAGGCTAGGGCACCCCAAGGCTTAGGCTAAGGCTAGGGCTCCCCTAACCTAAGCCTAGGGCACCCCTAGGCTTAGGTTAGGGCACCCCTACGCTTAGGCTAGTGCACCCCTACGCTTAGGCTAGGGCACCCCTAGGCTTAGGCTAAGGCTAGGGCTCCCCTATCCTAAGGCTTGGGCACCCATAGGCTTAGGTTAGGGCACCCCTAAGCTTAGGCTAGGGCACCCCGAGGCTTAGGTTACGGCATCCCTAAGCTTAGGCTAGGTCACCCCTAGGCTTAGGCTCGGGCACCCCAAGGCTTGGGCTAGGGCACCCCTAGGCTTAGGCTAGGGCACCCCTAGGCTTAGGCGAAGGCTAGGGCTCCCCTAGTCTAAGGCTAGGGCATCCCTCGGCTTAGGCTAGGGTACCTCTAGGCTTAGGCTAGGGCACCCCTAGGCTTAGGCTAGGGCACCCCTAGGCTTAGGTTTGGGCACCCCTAAGCTTAGGCTAGGGCACCCCTCGGCTTAGGCTATGGCACCCCTAAGCTTAGGCTAGGACACCCCTAGGCTTAGGTTAAGGCACCCCTAGGCTTAGGCTAGGGCACCCATAGGCTTAGGCTAGGGCAACCCAAGGCTTAGGCTAAGGCTAGGGCTCCCCTATCCTAAGGCTAGGGCACCCGTAGGCTTAGGCTAGGGCACCCCTAGGATTACTAGGGCACCCCTGGGCTTAGGCTAGGGAACACCTACATTAGGCTAGTGGACCCCTACGCTTAGGCTAGGGCACCCCTAGGCTTAGGCTAAGGCTAGGGCTTCCCTAGCCTAAGGCTAGAGCACCCCTATGCTTAGGCTAGGGCACCCCTAGGCTTAGGCTAAGGCTAGGTCTCCCCTAGCCTAAGGCTAGGGCACCCCTAGGCTTAGGTTAGGGCACTCCTAAGCTTAGGCTAGGGCACCACTAGGCTTAGGTTAGGGCACCCCTAAGCTTAGGCTAGGGCACCCCTAGGCTTAGGTTAGGGCATCCCTAAGCTTAGGCTAGGTCACCCCTAGGCTTAGGCTCGGGCACCCCTATGCTTAGGCTAAGGCTAGGGCTCCCCTAGCCTAAGGCTAGGGCTCCCCTAGCCTAAGGCTAGGGCACCCGTAGGCTTAGGCTAGGGCACCCCTAGGATTACTAGGGCACCCCTTGGCTTAGGCTAGGGCACCCCTAGGCTTAGGATACGGCACCCCTAGGCATAGGCCAGGGCACCCCTAGGCTTAGGTTAGGGCACCCCTAAGCTTAGGCTAGGGCACCCCTAGGCTTAGGTTTGGGCACCCCTAAGCTTAGGCTAGGGCACCCCTAGGCTTAGGCTATGGCACCCCTAAGCTTAGGCTAGGACACCCCTAGGCTTAGGTTAAGGCACCCCTAGGCTTAGGCTAGGGCACCCATAGGCTTAGGCTAGGGCAACCCAAGGCTTAGGCTAAGGCTAGGGCTCCCCTATCCTAAGGCTAGGGCACCCGTAGGCTTAGGCTAGGGCACCCCTAGGATTACTAGGGCACCCCTGGGTTTAGGCTAGGGAACACCTATATTAGGCTAGTGGACCCCTACGCTTAGGCTAGGGCACCCCTAGGCTTAGGCTAAGGCTAGGGCTTCCCTAGCCTAAGGCTAGGGCACCCCTATGCTTAGGCTAGGGCACCCCTAGGCTTAGGCTAAGGCTAGGTCTCCCCTAGCCTAAGGCTAGGGCACCCCTAGGCTTAGGTTAGGGCACTCCTAAGCTTAGGCTAGGGCACCACTAGGCTTAGGTTAGGGCACCCCTAAGCTTAGGCTAGGGCACCCCTAGGCTTAGGTTAGGGCATCCCTAAGCTTAGGCTAGGTCACCCCTAGGCTTAGGCTCGGGCACCCCTAGGCTTAGGCTAAGGCTAGGGCTCCCCTAGCCTAAGGCTTGGGCTCCCCTAGCCTAAGGCTAGGGCACCCGTAGGCTTAGGCTAGGGCACCCCTAGGATTACTAGGGCACCCCTTGGTTTAGGCTAGGGCACCCCTAGGCTTAGGATACGGCACCCCTAGGCATAGGCCAGGGCACCCCTAGGCTTAGGTTAGGGCACCCCTAAGCTTAGGCTAGGGCACCCCTAGGCTTAGGTTTGGGCACCCCTAAGCTTAGGCTAGGGCACCCCTAGGCTTAGGCTATGGCACCCCTAAGCTTAGGCTAGGGCACCCCTAGGCTTAGGTTAGGGCACCCCTAGGCTTACGCTAGGGCACCCCTAGGCTTAGGCTAGGGCACCCCAAGGCTTAGGCTAAGGCTAGGGCTCCCCTAACCTAAGCCTAGGGCACCCCTAGGCTTAGGCTAGGGCACCCCTACGCTTAGGCTAGTGCACCCCTACGCTTAGGCTAGGGCACCCCTAGGCTTAGGCTAAGGCTAGGGCTCCCCTAGCCTAAGGCTTGGGCACCCATAGGCTTAGGTTAGGGCACCCCTAAGCTTAGGCTAGGGCACCCCGAGGCTTAGGTTAGGGCATCCCTAAGCTTAGGCTAGGTCCCCCCTAGGCTTAGGCTCGGGCACCCCAAGGCTTGGGCTAGGGCACCCCTAGGCTTAGGCGAAGCCTAGGGCTCCCCTAGTCTAAGGCTAGGGCATCCCTCGGCTTAGGCTAGGGTACCTCTAGGCTTAGGCTAGGGCACCCCTAGGCTTAGGCTAGGGCACCCCTAGGTTTAGGCTAGGGCACCCCGAGGCTTAGGCTAGGGCACTCCTAGGCTTAGGCTAAGGCTAGGGCTCCCCTAGCCTAAGGCTAGGGCACCCCTTGGCTTAGGTTAGGGCACCCCTAAGCTTAGGCTAGGGCACCCCTAGGCTTAGGTTAGGGAACCCCTAAGCTTAGGCTAGGGCACCCATAGGCTTAGGCTAGGGCACCCCTAGGCTTTGGCTAGGGCACCCATAGGCTTAGGCTAGGGCACCCCTAGGCTTAGGCTAAGGCTAGGGCTCCCCTAGCCTAAGGCTAGGGCACCCCTAGGCTTAGGTTAGGGCACCCCTAAGCTTATGCTAGGGCACCACTAGGCTTAGGTTAGGGCACCCCTAAGCTTAGGCTAGGGCACCCTATGCTTAGGTTTGGGCACCCCTAAGCTTAGGCTAGGGCACCCCTAGGCTTAGGCTATGGCACCCCTAAGCTTAGGCTAGGTCACCCCTAGTCTTAGGTTAGGGCACCCCTAGGCTTACGCTAGGGCACCCCTAGGCTTAGGCTAGGGCACCCCAAGGCTTAGGCTAAGGCTAGGGCTCCCCTAACCTAAGCCTAGGGCACCCCTAGGCTTAGGCTAGGGCACCCCTACGCTTAGGCTAGTGCACCCCTACGCTTAGGCTAGGGCACCCCTAGGCTTAGGCTAAGGCTAGGACTCCCCTAGACTAAGGCTTGGGCACCCCTAGGCTTAGGCTAGGGCACCCCAAGGCTTAGGCTAGGGCACCCCTATGCTTAGGCTACGGCACCCCTAGGCTTAGGCGAAGGCTAGGGCTCCCCTAGTCTAAGGCTAGGGCATCCCTAGGCTTAGGCTAGGGAACCCCTAAGCTTAGGCTAGGGCACCCATAGGCTTAGGGTAGGGCACCCCTAGGCTTTGGCTAGGGCACCCATAGGCTTAGGCTAGGGCACCCCTAGGCTTAGGCTAAGACTAGGGCTCCCCTAGCCTAAGGCTTGGGCACCCCTATGCTTAGGCTAGGGCACCCCTAGGCTTAGGCTAAGGCTAGGGCTCCCCTAGCCTAAGGCTAGGGCACCCCTAGGCTTAGGTTAGGGCACTCTTAAGCTTAGGCTAGGGCACCCCTAGGCTTAGGTTAGGGCACCCCTAAGCTTAGGCTAGGGCACCCCTAGGCTTAGGTTTGGGCACCCCTAAGCTTAGGCTAGGACACCCCTAGGCTTAGGTTAAGGCACCCCTAGGCTTAGGCTAGGGCACCCATAGGCTTAGGCTAGGGGAACCCATGGCTTAGGCTAAGGCTAGGGCTCCCCTATCCTAAGGCTAGGGCACCCGTAGGCTTAGGCTAGGGCACCCCTAGGATTACTAGGGCACCCCTGGGCTTAGGCTAGGGAACACCTACATTAGGCTAGTGGACCCCTACGCTTAGGCTAGGGCACCTCTAGGCTTAGGCTAAGGCTAGGGCTTCCCTAGCCTAAGGCTAGAGCACCCCTATGCTTAGGCTAGGGCACCCCTAGGCTTAGGCTAAAGCTAGGTCTCCCCTAGCCTAAGGCTAGGGCACCCCTAGGCTTAGGTTAGGGCACTCCTAAGCTTAGGCTAGGGCACCCCTAGGCTTAGGTTAGGGCACCCCTAAGCTTAGGCTAGGGCACCCCTAGGCTTAGGTTAGGGCATCCCTAAGCTTAGGCTAGGTCACCCCTAGGCTTAGGCTCGGGCACCCCTATGCTTAGGCTAAGGCTAGGGCTCCCCTAGCCTAAGGCTAGGGCACCCGTAGGCTTAGGCTAGGGCACCCCTAGGATTACTAGGGCACCCCTTGGCTTAGGCTAGGGCACCCCTAGGCTTAGGATACGGCACCCCTAGGCATAGGCCAGGGCACCCCTAGGCTTAGGTTAGGGCACCCCTAAGCTTAGGCTAGGGCACCCCTAGGCTTAGGTTTGGGCACCACTAAGCTTAGGCTAGGGCACCCCTAGGCTTAGGCTATGGCACCCCTAAGCTTAGGCTAGGGCACCCCTAGGCTTAGGTTAGGGCACCCCTAGGCTTACGCTAGGGCACCACTAGGCTTAGGCTAGGGCACCTCAAGGCTTAGGCTAAGGCTAGGGCTCCCCTAACCTAAGCCTAGGGCACCCCTAGGCTTAGGCTAGGGCACCCCTACGCTTAGGCTAGTGCACCCCTACGCTTAGGCTAGGGCACCCCTAGGCTTAGGCTAAGGCTAGGGCTCCCCTAGCCTAAGGCTTGGGCACCCATAGGCTTAGGTTAGGGCACCCCTAAGCTTAGGCTAGGACACCCCGAGGCTTAGGTTAGGGCATCCCTAAGCTTAGGCTAAGTCACCCCTAGGCTTAGGCTCGGGCACCCCAAGGCTTGGGCTAGGGCACCCCTAGGCCTAGGCTAGGGCACCCCTAGGCTTAGGCGAAGGCTAGGGCTCCCCTAGTCTAAGGCTAGGGCATCCCTCGGCTTAGGCTAGGGTACCTCTAGGCTTAGGCTAGGGCACCCCTAGGCTTAGGCTAGGGCACTCCTAGGCTTAGGCTAAGGCTAGGGCTCCCCTAGCCTAAGGCTAGGGCACCCCTTGGCTTAGGTTAGGGCTCCCCTAGTCTAAGGCTAGGGCATCCCTAGGCTTAGGCTAGGGAACCCCTAAGCTTAGGCTAGGGCACCCATAGGCTTAGGCTAGGGCACCCCTAGGCTTTGGCTAGGGCACCCATAGGCTTAGGCTAGGGCACCCCTAGGCTTAGGCTAAGGCTAGGGCTCCCCTAGCCTAAGGCTTGGGCACCCCTATGCTTAGGCTAGGGCACCCCTAGGCTTAGGCTAAGGCTAGGGCTCCCCTAGCCTAAGGCTAGGGCACCCCTAGGCTTAGGTTAGGGCACTCTTAAGCTTAGGCTAGGGCACCCCTAGGCTTAGGTTAGGGCACCCCTAAGCTTAGGCTAGGGCACCCCTAGGCTTAGGTTTGGGCACCCCTAAGCTTAGGCTAGGGCACCCCTAGGCTTAGGCTATGGCACCCCTAAGCTTAGGCTAGGACACCCCTAGGCTTAGGTTAAGGCACCCCTAGGCTTAGGCTAGGGCACCTATAGGCTTAGGCTAGGGCAACCCAAGGCTTAGGCTAAGGCTAGGGCTCCCCTATCCTAAGGCTAGGGCACCCGTAGGCTTAGGCTAGGGCACCCCTAGGATTACTAGGGCACCCCTGGGCTTAGGCTAGGGAACACCTACATTAGGCTAGTGGACCCCTACGCTTAGGCTAGGGCACCCCTAGGCTTAGGCTAAGGCTAGGGCTTCCCTAGCCTAAGGCTAGGGCACCCCTATGCTTAGGCTAGGGCACCCCTAGGCTTAGGCTAAGGCTAGGTCTCCCCTAGCCTACGGCTAGGGCACCCCTAGGCTTAGGTTAGGGCACTCCTAAGCTTAGGCTAGGGCACCCCTAGGCTTAGGTTAGGGCACCCCTAAGCTTAGACTAGGGCACCCCTAGGCTTAGGTTAGGGCATCCCTAAGCTTAGGCTAGGTCACCCCTAGGCTTAGGCTCGGGCACCCCTAGGCTTAGGCTAAGGCTAGGGCTCCCCTAGCCTAAGGCTAGGGCTCCCCTAGCCTAAGGCTAGGGCACCCGTAGGCTTAGGCTAGGGCACCCCTAGGATTACTAGGGCACCCCTTGGCTTAGGCTAGGGCACCCCTAGGCTTAGGATACGGCACCCCTAGGCATAGGCCAGGGCACCCCTAGGCTTAGGTTAGGGCACCCCTAAGCTTAGGCTAGGGCACCCCTAGGCTTAGGTTTGGGCACCCCTAAGCTTAGGCTAGGGCACCCCGAGGCTTAGGTTAGGGCATCCCTAAGCTTAGGCTAGGTCACCCCTAGGCTTAGGCTCAGGCACCCCAAGGCTTGGGCTAGGGCACCCCTAGGCTTAGGCTAGGGCACCCCTAGGCTTAGGCGAAGGCTAGGGCTCCCCTAGTCTAAGGCTAGGGCATCCCTCGGCTTAGGCTAGGGTACCTCTAGGCTTAGGCTAGGGCACCCCTAGGCTTAGGCTAGGGCACCCCTAGGTTTAGGCTAGGGCACCCCTAGGCTTAGGCTAGGGCACTCCTAGGCTTAGGCTAAGGCTAGGGCTCCCCTAGCCTAAGGCTAGGGCACCCCTTGGCTTAGGTTAGGGCACCCCTAAGCTTAGGCTAGGGCACCCCTAGGCTTAGGTTAGGGAACCCCTAAGCTTAGGCTAGGGCACCCATAGGCTTAGGCTAGGGCACCCCTAGGCTTTGGCTAGGGCACCCATAGGCTTAGGCTAGGGCACCCCTAGGCTTAGGCTAAGGCTAGGTCTCCCCTAGACTAAGGCTAGGGCACCCCTATGCTTAGGCTAGGGCACCCCTAGGCTTAGGCTAAAGCTAGGGCTACCCTAGCCTAAGGCTAGTGCACCCCTAGGCTTAGGTTTGGGCACTCCTAAGCTTAGGCTAGGGCACCCCTAGGCTTAGGTTAGGGCACCCCTAAGCTTAGGCTAGGGCACCCCTAGCCTTAGGTTTGGGCACCCCTAAGCTTAGGCTAGGGCACCCCTAGGCTTAGGCTATGGCACCCCTAAGCTTAGGCTAGGGCACCACTAGGCTTAGGTTAAGGCACCCCTAGGCTTAGGCTAGGGCACCCCTAAGCTTAGGCTAGGGCACCCCTAGGCTTAGGCTAAGGCTAGGGCTCCCCTAGCCTAAGGCTAGGGCACCCGTAGGCTTAGGCTAGGGCACCCCTAGGATTACTAGGCCCCCCCTGGGCTTAGGCTAGGGAACCCCTACGCTTAGGCTAGTGCACCCCTACGCTTAGGCTAGGGCACCCCTAGGCTTAGGCTAAGGCTAGGGCTTCCCTAGCCTAAGGCTAGGGCACCCCTAGGCTTAGGTTAGGGCACTCCTAAGCTTAGGCTAGGGCACCCCTAGGCTTAGGTAAGGGCACCCCTAAGCTTAGGCTAGGGCACCCCTAGGCTTAGGTTAGGGCACCCCTAACCTTAGGCTAGGGCACCCCTAGGATTACTAGGGCACCCCTTGGCTTAGGCTAGGGCACCCCTAGGCTTAGGATACGGCACCCCTAGGCATAGGCCAGGGCACCCCTAGGCTTAGGTTAGGGCACCCCTAAGCTTAGGCTAGGGCACCCCTAGGCTTAGGTTTGGGCACCACTAAGCTTAGGCTAGGGCACCCCTAGGCTTAGGCTATGGCACCCCTAAGCTTAGGCTAGGGCACCCCTAGGCTTAGGTTAGGGCACCCCTAGGCTTACGCTAGGGCACCACTAGGCTTAGGCTAGGGCACCTCAAGGCTTAGGCTAAGGCTAGGGCTCCCCTAACCTAAGCCTAGGGCACCCCTAGGCTTAGGCTAGGGCACCCCTACGCTTAGGCTAGTGCACCCCTACGCTTAGGCTAGGGCAAACCTAGGCTTAGGCTAAGGCTAGGGCTCCCCTAGCCTAAGGCTTGGGCACCCATAGGCTTAGGTTAGGGCACCCCTAAGCTTAGGCTAGGGCACCCCGAGGCTTAGGTTAGGGCATCCCTAAGCTTAGGCTAAGTCACCCCTAGGCTTAGGCTCGGGCACCCCAAGGCTTGGGCTAGGGCACCCCTAGGCCTAGGCTAGGGCACCCCTAGGCTTAGGCAAAGGCTAGGGCTCCCCTAGTCTAAGGCTAGGGCATCCCTCGGCTTAGGCTAGGGTACCTCTAGGCTTAGGCTAGGGCACCCCTAGGCTTAGGCTAGGGCACTCCTAGGCTTAGGCTAAGGCTAGGGCTCCCCTAGCCTAAGGCTAGGGCACCCCTTGGCTTAGGTTAGGGCTCCCCTAGTCTAAGGCTAGGGCATCCCTAGGCTTAGGCTAGGGAACCCCTAAGCTTAGGCTAGGGCACCCATAGGCTTAGGCTAGGGCACCCCTAGGCTTTGGCTAGGGCACCCATAGGCTTAGGCTAGGGCACCCCTAGGCTTAGGCTAAGGCTAGGGCTCCCCTAGCCTAAGGCTTGGGCACCCCTATGCTTAGGCTAGGGCACCCCTAGGCTTAGGCTAAGGCTAGGGCTCCCCTAGCCTAAGGCTAGGGCACCCCTAGGCTTAGGTTAGGGCACTCTTAAGCTTAGGCTAGGGCACCCCTAGGCTTAGGTTAGGGCACCCCTAAGCTTAGGCTAGGGCACCCCTAGGCTTAGGTTTGGGCACCCCTAAGCTTAGGCTAGGGCACCCCTAGGCTTAGGCTATGGCACCCCTAAGCTTAGGCTAGGACACCCCTAGGCTTAGGTTAAGGCACCCCTAGGCTTAGGCTAGGGCACCTATAGGCTTAGGCTAGGGCAACCCAAGGCTTAGGCTAAGGCTAGGGCTCCCCTATCCTAAGGCTAGGGCACCCGTAGGCTTAGGCTAGGGCACCCCTAGGATTACTAGGGCACCCCTGGGCTTAGGCTAGGGAACACCTACATTAGGCTAGTGGACCCCTACGCTTAGGCTAGGGCACCCCTAGGCTTAGGCTAAGGCTAGGGCTTCCCTAGCCTAAGGCTAGGGCACCCCTATGCTTAGGCTAGGGCACCCCTAGGCTTAGGCTAAGGCTAGGTCTCCCCTAGCCTACGGCTAGGGCACCCCTAGGCTTAGGTTAGGGCACTCCTAAGCTTAGGCTAGGGCACCCCTAGGCTTAGGTTAGGGCACCCCTAAGCTTAGACTAGGGCACCCCTAGGCTTAGGTTAGGGCATCCCTAAGCTTAGGCTAGGTCACCCCTAGGCTTAGGCTCGGGCACCCCTAGGCTTAGGCTAAGGCTAGGGCTCCCCTAGCCTAAGGCTAGGGCTCCCCTAGCCTAAGGCTAGGGCACCCGTAGGCTTAGGCTAGGGCACCCCTAGGATTACTAGGGCACCCCTTGGCTTAGGCTAGGGCACCCCTAGGCTTAGGATACGGCACCCCTAGGCATAGGCCAGGGCACCCCTAGGCTTAGGTTAGGGCACCCCTAAGCTTAGGCTAGGGCACCCCTAGGCTTAGGTTTGGGCACCCCTAAGCTTAGGCTAGGGCACCCCGAGGCTTAGGTTAGGGCATCCCTAAGCTTAGGCTAGGTCACCCCTAGGCTTAGGCTCAGGCACCCCAAGGCTTGGGCTAGGGCACCCCTAGGCTTAGGCTAGGGCACCCCTAGGCTTAGGCGAAGGCTAGGGCTCCCCTAGTCTAAGGCTAGGGCATCCCTCGGCTTAGGCTAGGGTACCTCTAGGCTTAGGCTAGGGCACCCCTAGGCTTAGGCTAGGGCACCCCTAGGTTTAGGCTAGGGCACCCCTAGGCTTAGGCTAGGGCACTCCTAGGCTTAGGCTAAGGCTAGGGCTCCCCTAGCCTAAGGCTAGGGCACCCCTTGGCTTAGGTTAGGGCACCCCTAAGCTTAGGCTAGGGCACCCCTAGGCTTAGGTTAGGGAACCCCTAAGCTTAGGCTAGGGCACCCATAGGCTTAGGCTAGGGCACCCCTAGGCTTTGGCTAGGGCACCCATAGGCTTAGGCTAGGGCACCCCTAGGCTTAGGCTAAGGCTAGGTCTCCCCTAGACTAAGGCTAGGGCACCCCTATGCTTAGGCTAGGGCACCCCTAGGCTTAGGCTAAAGCTAGGGCTACCCTAGCCTAAGGCTAGTGCACCCCTAGGCTTAGGTTTGGGCACTCCTAAGCTTAGGCTAGGGCACCCCTAGGCTTAGGTTAGGGCACCCCTAAGCTTAGGCTAGGGCACCCCTAGCCTTAGGTTTGGGCACCCCTAAGCTTAGGCTAGGGCACCCCTAGGCTTAGGCTATGGCACCCCTAAGCTTAGGCTAGGGCACCACTAGGCTTAGGTTAAGGCACCCCTAGGCTTAGGCTAGGGCACCCCTAAGCTTAGGCTAGGGCACCCCTAGGCTTAGGCTAAGGCTAGGGCTCCCCTAGCCTAAGGCTAGGGCACCCGTAGGCTTAGGCTAGGGCACCCCTAGGATTACTAGGCCCCCCCTGGGCTTAGGCTAGGGAACCCCTACGCTTAGGCTAGTGCACCCCTACGCTTAGGCTAGGGCACCCCTAGGCTTAGGCTAAGGCTAGGGCTTCCCTAGCCTAAGGCTAGGGCACCCCTAGGCTTAGGTTAGGGCACTCCTAAGCTTAGGCTAGGGCACCCCTAGGCTTAGGTTAGGGCACCCCTAAGCTTAGGCTAGGGCACCCCTAGGCTTAGGTTAGGGCACCCCTAACCTTAGGCTAGGGCACCCCTAAGCTTAGGTTATGGCACCCCTAAGCTTAGGCTAAGGCTAGGGCTCCCCTAGCCTAAGGCTAGGGCACCCGTAGGCTTAGGCTAGGGCACCTCTAGGATTACTAGGGCACCCCTTGGCTTAGGTTAGGGCACCCCTAGGCTTAGGATACGGCACCCCTAGGCTTAGGCCAGGGCACCCCTAGGCTTAGGCTAGGGCACCCCTAGGCTTAGGCTAAGGCTAGGGCTCCCCTAGCTTATGGCTAGGGCACCCCTAAGCTTAGGCTAGGGCACCCCTAGGCTTAGGCTAAGGCTAGGGCTCCCCTAGCCTAAGGCTAGGGCACCCCTAGACATAGGCTAGGGCACCCCAAGGCTTAGGGTAAGTCTTGGGCTCCCCTAGCCTAAGGCTAAGGCTCTCCTAGGCTTAGGCTAGGGCACCCCTAGGCTTAGGTTAGGGCACCCCTAAGCTTAGGCTAGGGCACCCCTAGGCTTAGGCTAGGGAACCTCTAAGCTTAGGCTAGGGCACCCCTAGGCTTAGGCTAGGGCACCCCTAGGCTTAGGCTAGGGAACCCCTATGCTTTGGCAAGCGCACCCCTAGGCTTAGGCTAGGGCAACCCTAGGCTTAGGCTAAGGCTAGGGCTCCCCTAGCTTATGGCTAGGGCACCCCTAAGCTTAGGCTAGGGCACCCCTAGGCTTAGGCTAAGGCTAGGGCTCCCCTAGCCTAAGGCTAGGGCACCCCTAGGCTTAGGTTAGGGCACCCCTAAGCTTAGGTTAGGGCACCCCTAGGCCTAGGTTAGGGCACCCCTAACCTTAGGCTAGGGCACCCCTAAGCTTAGGTTATGGCACCCCTAAGCTTAGGCTAGGGCACCCCTAGGCTTAGGTTAGGGCACTCCTAGGCTTAGGCTATGGCACCCCTAAGCTTAGGCTAGGGCACCCCTAGGCTTAGGTTAGGGCACCCCTAGGCTTAGGTTAGGGCACCCCTAGGCTTAGGCTAGGGCACCCCTAGGCTTAGGCTAGGGCACCCCAAGGCTTAGGCTAAGGCTAGGGCTCCCCTAGCCTAAGCCTAGGGCACGCCTAGGCTTAGGCTAGGGCACCCCTACGCTTAGGCTAGTGCACCCCTACGCTTAGGCTAGGGCAACCCTAGGCTTAGGCTAAGGCTAGGGCTCCGCTAGCCTAAGGCTATGGCACCCCTAGGTTTAGGTTAGGGCACCGCTAAGCTTAGGCTAGGGCACCCCTAGGCATAGGTTAGGGCATCCCTAAGCTTAGGCTAGGTCACCCCTAGGCTTAGGCTCGGCACCCCTAGGCTTAGGCTAAGCCTAGGGCTCCCCTAGCCTAAGGCTAGGGCACCCGTAGGCTTAGGCTAGGGCACGCCTAGGATTACTAGGGCAACCCTTGGTTTAGGCTAGGGCACCCCTAGGCTTAGATTACGGCACCCCTAGGCTTAGGCCAGGGCACCCCTAGGCTTAGGCTAGGGCACCCCTAGGCTTAGGCTAGGGCACCCCTAGGCTTAGGCTAAGGCTAGGGCTCCCCTAGCCTAAGGCTAAGGCACCCCTAGACTTAGGCTAGGGCACCCCTAGGATTACAACGGCACCCCTAGGCTTAGGCTAGGGCACCCCAAGGCTTAGGCCAAGTCTGGGGCTCCCCTAGCCTAAGGCTAGGGAACCCCTAGACTTAGGCTAGGGCACCCATAGGCTTAGGCTAGGGCACCCCTAGGCTTAGGCGAAGGCTAGGGCTCCCCTAGTCTAAGGCTAGGGCATCCCTAGGCTTAGGCTAGGGGACCTCTAGGCTTAGGCTAGGGCACCCCTAGGCTTAGGCTAGGGCACCCCTAAATAAGGATAGGGCACCCCTAGGCTTAGGCTAGTGCACCCCTAGGCTTAGGCTAAGGCTAGGTCTCCCCTAGCCTAAGGCTTGGGCACCCCTAGGCTTAGGTTAGGGCACCCCTAAGCTTACGCTAGGGCACCCCTAGGCTTAGGCTAGGGCACCCCTAAGCTTAGGCAATGGCACCCCTAGGCTTAGGCTAGGGCACCCCTAGGCTTAGGCTAGGGCACCCCTAGGCTTAGGCTAAGGCTAGGGCTCCCCTAGCCTAAGGCTACGGCACCCCTAATCTTAGGCTAGGGCACCCCTAGGCTTAGGCTAAGGCTAGGGCTCCCCTAGCCTAAGGCTAGGGCACCCATAGGCTTAGGTTAGGGCACCCGTAAGCTTAGGCTAGGGCACCCCGAGGCTTAGGTTAGGGCATCCCTAAGCTTAGGCTAGGTCACCCCTAGGCTTAGGCTCAGGCACCCCAAGGCTTAGACTAGGGGACCCCTAGGCTTAGGCTAGGGCACCCCTAGGCTTAGGCGAAGACTAGGGCTCCCCTAGTCTAAGGCTAGGGCATCCCTAGGCTTAGGCTAGGGTACCTCTAGGCTTAGGCTAGGGCACCCCTAGGCTTAGGCTAGGGCACCCCTAGGTTTAGGCTAGGGCACCCCTAGGCATAGGCTAGGGCACCCCTAGGCTTAGGCTAAAGCTAGGGCTCCCCTAGCCTAAGGCTAGGGCACCCCTAGGCTTAGGTTAGGGCACCCCTAAGCTTAGGCTAGGGCACCCCTAGGCTTAGGCTAGGGAACCCCTAAGTTTAGGCTAAGGCACCCATAGGCTTAGGCTTGGGCACGCCTAGGCTTTGGCTAGGGCACCCATAGGCTTAGGCTAGGGCACCCCTAGGCTTAGGCTAGGGCACCCCTAGGCTTAGGCTAAGGCTAGGGCTCCCCTAGCCTAAGGCTAGGGCACCCCTAGGCTTAGGTTAGGGCACTCCTAAGCTTAGGCTAGGGCACCCCTAGGCTTAGGTTAGGGCACCCCTAAGCTTAGGCTAGGGCACCCCTAGGCTTAGGTTAGGGCATCCCTAAGCTTAGGCTAGGTCACCCCTAGGCTTAGGCTCCGGAACCCCTAGGCTTAGGCTAAGGCTAGGGCTCCCCTAGGCTTAGGCTAGGGCACCCGTAGGCTTAGGCTAGGGCACCCCTAGGATTACTAGGGCACCCCTTGGCTTAGGTTAGGGCACCCATAGGCTTAGGATACGGCACCCCTAGGCTTAGGCCAGGACACCCCTAGGCTTAGGCTAGGGCACCCCTAGGCTTAGGCTAAGGCTAGGGCTCCCCTACCCTAAGGCTAGGGCACTCCTAGACATAGGCTAGGGCACCCCTAGGCTTATACTAGGACACCCCTAGGCTTAGGCTAAGGCTAGGACTCCCATAGCCAAAGCTAGGGCACCCCTAGGCTTAGGCTAGGGCACCCCAAGGCTTAGGGTAAGTCTTGGGCTCCCCTAGTCTAAGGCTAAGGCTCTCCTAGGCGTAGGCTAGGGCACCCCTAGGCTTAGGTTAGGGAACCCCTAAGCTTAGGCTAGGGCACCCCTAGGCTTAGGCTAGGGAACCTCTAAGCTTAGGCTAGGGCACCCCAAGGCTTAGGCTAAGGCACCTCTAGGCTTAGGCTAAGGCACCCCTATGCTTTGGCAAGCGCACCCCTGGGCTTAGGCTAGGGCACCCCTAGGCTTAGGCTAAGGCTAGGGCTCCCCTAGCCTAAGGCTAGGGCACCCCTAGGCTTAGGTTAGGGCACCCCTAAGCTTAGGTTAGGGCACCCCTAGGCTTAGGTTAGGGCACCCCTAACCTTAGGCTAGGGCACCCCTAGGCTTAGGTTATGGCACCCCTAAGCTTAGGCTAGGGCACCCCTAGGCTTAGGTTAGGGCACTCCTAGGCTTAGGCTATGGCACCCCTAAGCTTAGGCTAGGGCACCCCTAAGCTTAGGCTAGGGCACCCCTAGGCTTAGGCTAGGGCACCCCTAGGCTTAGACTATGGCACCCCTAAGCTTAGGATAGGGCACCCCAAGGCTTAGGCTAAGGCTAGGGCTCCCCTAGCCTAAGGCTAGGGCAGCCCTCAGCTTAGGCGAGGGCACCCCTAGGCTTAGGCTAGGGCACACCTAGGATTAGGCTAAGGCACCCCTAGGCTTAGGCTAGGGCACCCCTAATCTTAGGCTAGGGCACCCCTAGGCTTAGGCTAGGGCACCCCTAAACTTAGGCTAGGGCACGCCTTGGCTTAGGCTAGGGCACCCCTAAGCTTAGGCTAGGGCACCCCTAGGCTTAGGCTAGGGCACCCCTAAGCTTAGGCTAGGGCACCCCAAGGCTTAAGCTAGGGCAACCCTAGGCTTAGGCTAAGGCTAGGGCTCCACTGCCTAAGGCTAGGGTACCCCTAGGCTTAGTATAGGGCACCCCTAGGCTTACTAGGGCACCCCTAGGCTTAGGCCAGGGCACCCCTTAGCTTAGGCCAGGGTACCCCTAGGCTTAGACTAAGGCTTGGGCTCCCCTAGCTTAGGCTAAGGCTAGGGCTCCCCGAGCCTAAGGCCAGGGCACCCCTAGGCTTAGGCTAAGGCACCCCTAGGCTTAGGCTAGGGCACCCCTAGGCTTACTAGGGCACCCCTAGGCTTACTAGGGCACCCCTAGGCTTACCAAGGCACCCCTAGGCTTACCAGGGCACTCCTAGGCTTAGGCTAGTGCACCCCAAGGCATAGGGTAAGTCTAGGGTTCCCCTAGCCTAAGGCTAGGGCACTCCTAGGCTTAGGCTAGGGCACCCCTAGGCTTAGGCTAAGTTTAGGGCTCCCCTAGCCTAAGGCTAGGGCACCCCTAGGCTTAGACTAAGGTTACGGCTCGACTAGCCTAAGGCTAGGGCACTCCTAGGCTTAGGCTAGGGCACCCCTAGGCTTAGTCTAAATCTAGGGCTCCCCGAGCCTAAGGCTAGGGCACCTCTAGGTTTAGGCTAGGGCACCCCTAGGCTTAGGCTAGGGCACCCCTAGGCTTAGGCTAGGGCACCCCTAGTCTTAGGCTAAGGCTAGGGCTCCCCTAGCCTAAGGCTAGGGCACCCCTAAGATTAGGCTAGGGCACCCCTAGGCTTAGGCTAAGGCTAGGGCTCCCATAGCCCAAGGCTAGGGCATCCCAAGGCTTAGGCTAGGGCACCCCAAGGCTTAGGCTAAGGCTAGGGCACCCCTAGGCTTAGGTTAGGGCACCCCTAGGCTTAGGTTAGGGCACCCATAGGATCAGACTAGGGCACCCCTAGGCTTAGGCTAAGGCTAGGGCTCCCCTAGCCCAAGGAAAGGGCATCCCAAGGCTTAGGCTAGGGCACCCCAAGGCTTAGGCCAGGGCACCCCTCGGCATAGGCTAGGGCACCCCTAGGCTTAGACTAAGGATAGGGATCGACTAGCCTAAGGCTAGGGCACCCCTAGGCTGAGGCTAGAGCACACCTAGGCTTAGGCTAAGGCACCCCTATGCTTAGTCTAAGGCTAGGGTTCCCCTAGCCTAAGGCTAGGGCACCTCTAGGCTTAGGCTAGGGCACCCCTAGGCTTAGGCTAGGGCACCCCTAGGCTTAGGCTAAGGCTAGGACTCCCCTAGCCTAAGGCTAGGGCACCCCTAGCCTTATGCTAGGGCACCCCTAGGATTAGGCTAGGGCACCCATAGGCTTAGGCTAATGCTAGGGCTCCCCTAGCCAAAGGCGAGAGCACCCCAAGGCTTAGGCTAAGGCTAGGGCACCCCTACCCTA
Organism: Tenrec ecaudatus; assembly: GCF_050624435.1. Taxonomy (NCBI): domain Eukaryota; kingdom Metazoa; phylum Chordata; class Mammalia; order Afrosoricida; family Tenrecidae; genus Tenrec; species Tenrec ecaudatus. The sequence goes on along the minus strand of NW_027457638.1, from coordinate 4,225,761 downwards.
AGGCTAGGGCTCCGCTAGACTAATGCTTGGGCACCCCTAGGATTAGGCTAGGGCACCCCTAGGCTTAGGCTAAGGCTAGGGCTCCCCTAGTCCAAGGCTATGGCACCCCAAGGCTTAGGCTAGGGCACCCCAAGGCTTAGGCTAAGGCTAGGGCTCCCCTAGCCTAAGGCTAGGGCACCCCTAGGCTTAGGGTAGGGCACCCCTTGGCTTCTCCTTGGACACCCCTACGCTTAGGCTAGGGTACCCCTAGGCTTAGGCCAAGGCTAGGGCTCCCCTAGCCTAAGGCAAGGGTACCCCTAGCCTTAGGCTAGGACACCTCTTGGCTTAGGCTAGGATATCCCTTGGCTTAGGCTAGGGCACCCCTAGGCTTAGGCTAAGGCTAGGGCTCCCCTAGCCTAAGGCTAGGGCACCCCTAGGCTTAGGTTAGGGCACCCCTAAGCTTAGGTTAGGACACCCCTAGGCTTAGGTTAGGGCACCCCTAACCTTAGGCTAGGGCACCCCTAGGCTTAGGTTATGGCACCCCTAAGCTTAGGCTAGGGCACCCCTAGGCTTAGGTTAGGGCACTCCTAGGCTTAGGCTATGGCACCCCTAAGCTTAGGCTAGGGCACCCCTAAGCTTAGGCTAGGGCACCCCTAGGCTTAGGCTAGGGCACCCCTAGGCTTAGGCTATGGCACCCCTAAGCTTAGGCTAGGGCACCCCAAGGCTTAGGCTAAGGCTAGGGCTCCCCTAGCCTAAGGCTAGGGCAGCCCTCAGCTTAGGCGAGGGCACCCCTAGGCTTAGGCTAGGGCACACCTAGGATTAGGCTAAGGCACCCCTAGGCTTAGGCTAGGGCACCCCTAATCTTAGGCTAGGGCAACCCTAGGCTTAGGCTAGGGCACCCCTAAGCTTAGGCTAGGGCACACCTTGGCTTAGGCTAGGGCACCCCTAAGCTTAGGCTAGGGCACCCCTAGGCTTAGGCTAGGGCACCCCTAAGCTTAGGCTAGGGCACCCCAAGGCTTAAGCTAGGGCAACCCTAGGCTTAGGCTAAGGCTAGGGCTCCACTAGCCTAAGGCTAGGGTACCCCTAGGCTTAGTATAGGGCACCCCTAGGCTTACTAGGGCACCCCTAGGCTTAGGCCAGGGCACCCCTTAGCTTAGGCCAGGGTACCCCTAGGCTGAGACTAAGGCTTGGGCTCCCCTAGCTTAGGCTAAGGCTAGGGCTCCCCTAGCCTAAGGCTAGGGCACCCCTAGGCTTAGGCTAGGGCACCCCTAGGCTTAGGCTAGGGCACCCCTAGCTTAGGCTAGGACACCCCTAGGCTTAGGCTAAGGCTAGGGCTCCCCGAGCCTAAGGCCAGGGCACCCCTAGGCTTAGGCTAAGGCACCCCTAGGCTTAGGCTAGGGCACCCCTAGGCTTACTAGGGCACCCCTAGGCTTACTAGGGCACCCCTAGGCTTACCAAGGCACCCCTAGGCTTACCAGGGCACTCCTAGGCTTAGGCTAGTGCACCCCAAGGCATAGGGTAAGTCTAGGGTTCCCCTAGCCTAAGGCTAGGGCACTCCTAGGCTTAGGCTAGGGCACCCCTAGGCTTAGGCTAAGTTTAGGGCTCCCCTAGCCTAAGGCTAGGGCACCCCTAGGCTTAGACTAAGGTTACGGCTCGACTAGCCTAAGGCTAGGGCACTCCTAGGCTTAGGCTAGGGCACCCCTAGGCTTAGTCTAAATCTAGGGCTCCCCGAGCCTAAGGCTCGGGCACCTCTAGGTTTAGGCTAGGGCACCCCTAGGCTTAGGCTAGGGCACCCCTAGGCTTAGGCTAGGGCACCCCTAGTCTTAGGCTAAGGCTAGGGCTCCCCTAGCCTAAGGCTAGGGCACCCCTAAGATTAGGCTAGGGCACCCCTAGGCTTAGGCTAAGGCTAGGGCTCCCATAGCCCAAGGCTAGGGCATCCCAAGGCTTAGGCTAGGGCACCCCAAGGCTTAGGCTAAGGCTAGGGCACCCCTAGGCTTAGGTTAGGGCACCCCTAGGCTTAGGTTAGGGCACCCATAGGATCAGACTAGGGCACCCCTAGGCTTAGGCTAAGGCTAGGGCTCCCCTAGCCCAAGGAAAGGGCATCCCAAGGCTTAGGCTAGGGCACCCCAAGGCTTAGGCCAGGGCACCCCTCGGCATAGGCTAGGGCACCCCTAGGCTTAGACTAAGGATAGGGATCGACTAGCCTAAGGCTAGGGCACCCCTAGGCTGAGGCTAGAGCACACCTAGGCTTAGGCTAAGGCACCCCTATGCTTAGTCTAAGGCTAGGGTTCCCCTAGCCTAAGGCTAGGGCACCTCTAGGCTTAGGCTAGGGCACCCCTAGGCTTAGGCTAGGGCACCCATAGGCTAGGGCTAGGGCACCCCTAGCTTAGGCTAAGGTTAGGGTTCCCCTATCCTAAGGCTAAGGCACCACTAGGCTTAGGCTAGGGCACCCCTAGGCTTAGGCTAGGGCACCCCAAGGTTTAGTCTAGGGCACCCCTAGGCTTAAGGTAGGGCACCCCTAGGCTTAGGCTAGGGCACCCCTAGGCTTAGTCTAGGGCACCCCTAGGCTTAGGCTATGGCACCCCTAGGCTTAGGATAGGGCACCCCTAGGCTTAGGCTAGGGCACCCCTAGGCTTAGGCTAAGGCTAGGGCTTCCCTAGCCTAAGGCTAGGGCACCCCTAGGGTTAGCTAGGGCACTCCTAGGCTTAGGCTAGGGCACACCTAGGCTTAGGTTAGGGCACCCCCAGGGTTAGGCTAGGGCACACCTAGGCTTAGGCTAGGGCACCCCCAGGTTTAGGCTAAGGCTAGGGTCCCCATAGCCTAAGGCTAGGGCACCCCTAGGCTTAGGCTAGGGCACCCCTAGGCTTAGCATAGGGCACCCCTAGGCTTAGGCTAGGGCACCCCTAGGCTTAGGCTAAGGCTAGGGCTTCCCTAGCCTTAGGCAAGGGCACCCCTAGGCTTAGGTTAGGGCACCCCTAGGGTTAGGCTAGGGTACCCCTAGGCTTAGGATAGGGCACGCCTAGGCTTAGGCTAAGGCTAGGGCACCCATAGGCTTAGGTTAGGGCACCCCTAGTCTTATGCTAGGGCACTCAAAGGCTTAGGCTAAGGCTAGGGCACCCCTAGGCTTAGGCTAGGGCACCCCCAAGCTTAGGTTAGGGCACCCCTAGGCTTAGGCTAGGGCACCCCTAGGCTTAGGCTAGGGCACCCCTAGGCTTAGACTAGGGCACGCCAGGGTTAGGCTAGGTAACCCTAGGCTTAGGCCAAGGCACCCCTAGGCTTAGGCTATTTCTAGGACTCCCCTAGCCTAAGGCTAGGGCACCCCTAGGCTTAGGCTAGGGCACCCCTAGGCTTAGGCTAAGGCTAGGGCTCCCCTAGCCTAAGGCTAGGGCACCCCTAGGCTTATGCTAGGGCAATTTAGGCTTACTAGGGCACCCCTTGGCTTCGGCTAGGGCACCCCCAGGCGTAGGCCAGGGCACCCCTAGGCTTAGGCCGGCGAACCCCTAGGCTTAGGACAGGGAACCCCTAGACTTAGGCCAGGGCACCCCTAGGCTTAGCCTGGGGGACTCATAGGCTTAGGCTAAGCCTAGGGCTCCCTAAGCCTAAGGCTAGGGCACCCCTAGGCTTAGGCTAGGGCACCCCTAGGCTTAGGCTAAGGCTAGGGGTCCCCTAGCCTAAGGCTAGGGCACGCCTAGGCTAAGGCTAGGGCACCCCTAGGCTTAGGCTAGGGCACCCCTAGGCTTACTAGGGCACCCTTTGGCTTTGGCTAGGGCACCCCTAGGCTTAGGCTAGGGCACCCCTAGGCTTATACTAGGACACCCCTAGACTTAGGCTAAAGCTAGGGCTCCCAAAGCCAAAGGCTAGGGCATCCCTAAGCTTTGACTAGGGCACCCCAAGGCTTAGAGTAAGTCTAGGGCTCCCCTAGCCTAAGGCTAAGCACCCCTCGGCTTAGGCTAGGGCACCCCTAGGCTTAGGCTAAGTTTAGGGCTCCCCTAGCCTAAGGCTAGTGCACCCATAGGCTTAGGCTATGGCACCCCTAGGCTTAGGCTAGGGCACCCATAGGCTTAGGCTAGGGCACCCCTAGGCTTAGACTAAGGCTACGGCTCCACTATCCTAAGGCTACGGCACCCCTAGGCTTAGGCTAGGGCACCCCTAGGCTTAGGCTAGGGCACCCTAGGCTTAGGCTAAGGCTAGGGTCCCCCTAGCCTAAGGCTAGGGCACCTCTAAGCTTAGGCTAGGGCACCCTAAGGTTTAGGCTAGGGCACCCCTAGGCTTAGGCTAAGGCTAGGGCTCCCATAACCTAAGGCTAGGGCATCCCTAGGCTTAGGCTAGGGCACCCATAGGCTTAGGCTAGGGCACCCCTAGGTTTAGGCTAAGGCTAGGGCTCCCATAACCTAAGGCTAGGGCATCCCTAGGCTTAGGCTAGGGCACCCATAGGCTTAGGCTAGGGCACCCCTAGGTTTAGGCTAGGGCACCCCAAGTCTTAGGCTAAGGCTAGGGCTCCCCTAGCCTAAGGCAAGGGCACCCCTAGGCTTAGGCTAGGGCACCCCTAGGCTTAGGCTAGGGCACCCCTAGGCTTAGGCTAGGGCACCCCTAGGCTTAGGCTAGGGCACCCGTAGGTTTAGTCTAAGGCTAGGGCTCCCCTAGGCTTAGGTTAGGGCACCCCTAAGCTTAGGCTAGGGCACCCCTAAGCTTAGGTTAGGCCACCCCTAGGCTTAGGCTAGGGCACCCCTAGGCTTAGGCTAGGGCACCCCTAGGCTTAGGCTAAGGCTAGGGCTCCCCTAGCCTAAGGCTAGGGAACCCCTAGGCTTAGGCTAGAGCACCCCTAGGCTTAGGCTAGGGCACCCCTAGGCTTAGGCTAAGGCTAGGGCTCTCCTAGCCTAAGGCTAGGGAACCCCTAGGCTTAGGCTAGAGCACCCCTAGGCTTAGGCTAGGGCACCCCAAGGCTTAGGCTAAGGCTTGGGCTCCACTAGCCTAAGGCTAGGGCACCCCTAGCCTTAGGCTAGGGCACCCCTAGGCTTAGGCTAGGGCACCCCTAGGCTTAGGCTAAGGCTAGGGCTCTCCTAGCCTAAGGCTAGGGCACCCTAGGCTTAGGTTAGGGCACCCCTAAGCTTAGGCTAGGGCACCCCTAGGCTTATGTTAGGACATCCCTAAGCTTAGGCTAGGTCACCCCTAGGCTTAGGCTCGGGCACCCTTAGGCTTAGGCTAGGGCACCCCTAGGCTTAGGCTAAGGCTAGGGCTCCCCTAGCCTAAGGCTAGGGCACCCCTAGGCTTAGGCTAGGGCACCCCTAGGCTTAGGCTAGGGCACCCCTAGGCTTAGGCTAGGGCACCCCTAGGCTTAGGCTAAGGCTAGGGATCCCCTAGCCTAAGGCTAGGGCACCCCTAGGCTTAGGTTAGGGAACCCCTAAGCTTAGGCTAGGGCACCCCTAGGCTTAGGCTAGGGAACCTCTAAGCTTAGGCTAGGGCACCCCTAGGCTTAGGCTAAGGCACCCCTAGGCTTAGGCTAGGGCACCCCTATGCTTTGGCAAGCGCACCCCTAGGCTTAGGCTAGGGCACCCCTAGGCTTAGGCTAAGGCTAGGGCTCCCCTAGCCTAAGGCTAGGGCACCGCTAGGCTTAGGTTAGGGCACCCCTAAGCTTAGGTTAGGGCACCCCTAGGCGTAGGTTAGGGCACCCCTAACCTTAGGCTAGGGCACCCCTAGGCTTAGGTTATGGCACCCCTAAGCTTAGGCTAGGGCACCCCTAGGCTTAGGTTAGGGCACCCCTAGGCTTAGGCTATGGCACCCCTAAGCTTAGGCTAGGGCACCCCTAAGCTTAGGCTAGGGCACCCCTAGGCTTAGGCTAGGGCACTCCTAGGATTAGGCTAAGGCACCCCTAGGCTTAGGCTAGGGCACCCCTAATCTTAGGCTAGGGCACCCCTAGGCTTAGGCTAGGGCACACCTAAGCTTAGGCTAGGGCACGCCTTGGCTTAGGCTAGGGCACCCCTAAGCTTAGGCTAGGGCACCCCTAGGCTTAGGCTAGGGCACCCCTAAGCTTAGGCTAGGGCACCCCAAGGCTTAGGCTAGGGCAACCCTAGGCTTAGGCTAAGGCTAGGGCTCCCCTAGCCTAAGGCTAGGGTACCCCTAGGCTTAGTATAGGGCACCCCTAGGCTTACTAGGGCACCCCTAGGCTTAGGCCAGGGCACCCCTTAGCTTAGGCTAGGGCACCCCTAGGCTTAGGCTAAGGCTTGGGCTCCCCTAGCTTAGGCTAAGGCTAGGGCTCCCCTAGCCTAAGGCTAGGGCACCCCTAGGCTTAGGCTAGGGCACCCCTAGGCTTAGGCTAGGGCACCTCTAGCTTAGGCTAGGACACCCCTAGGCTTAGGCTAAGGCTAGGGCTCCCCGAGCCTAAGGCCAGTGCACCCCTAGGCTTAGGCTAAGGCACCCCTAGGCTTAGGCTAGGGCACCCCTAGGCTTAGGCTAAGCTAGGGTTCCCCTAGCCTAAGGCTAGGGCAAACCTAGGCTTAGGCTAGGGCACCCCTAGGCTTACTAGGGCACCCCTAGGCTTACTAGGGCACCCCTAGGCTTACCAAGGCACCCCTAGGCTTACCAGGGCACTCCTAGGCTTAGGCTAGTGCACCCCAAGGCATAGGGTAAGTCTAGGGCTCCCCTAGCCTATGGCTAGGGCACTCCTAGGCTTAGGCTAGGGCACCCCTAGGCTTAGGCTAAGTTTAGGGCTCCCCTAGCCTAAGGCTAGGGCACCCCTAGGCTTAGACTAAGGTTACGGCTCGACTAGCCTAAGGCTAGGGCACTCCTAGGCTTAGGCTAGGGCACCCCTAGGCTTAGTCTAAATCTAGGGCTCCCCGAGCCTAAGGTTAGGGCACCTCTAGGTTTAGGCTAGGGCACCCCTACGCTTAGGCTAGGGCACCCCTAGGCTTAGGCTAGGGCACCCCTAGTCTTAGGCTAAGGCTGGGCTCCCCTAGCCTAAGGCTAGGGCACCCCTAAGATTAGGCTAGGGCACCCCTAGGCTTAGGCTAAGGCTAGGGCTCCCATAGCCCAAGGCTAGGGCATCCCAAGGCTTAGGCTAGGGCACCCCAAGGCTTGGGCTAAGGCTAGGGCACCCCTAGGCTTAGGTTAGGGCACCCCTAGGATCAGACTAGGGCACCCCTAGGCTTAGGCTAAGGCTAGGGCTCCCCTAGCCCAAGGAAAGGGCATCCCAAGGCTTAGGCTAGGGCACCCCAAGGCTTAGGCCAGGGCACCCCTCGGCATAGGCTAGGGCACCCCTAGGCTTAGACTAAGGATAGGGATCGACTAGCCTAAGGCTAGGGCACCCCTAGGCTGAGGCTAGAGCACACCTAGGCTTAGGCTAAGGCACCCCTATGCTTAGTCTAAGGCTAGGGTTCCCCTAGCCTAAGGCTAGGGCACCTCTAGGCTTAGGCTAGGGCACCCCTAGGCTTAGGCTAGGGCACCCCTAGGCTTAGGCTAGGGCACCCCTAGGCTTAGGCTAAGGCTAGGACTCCCCTAGCCTAAGGCTAGGGCACCCCTAGCCTTATGCTAGGGCACCCCAAGGCTTAGGCTAGGGCACCCCTAGGATTAGGCTAGGGCACCCCTTGGCTTAGGCTAGGGCACCCCTAGGATTAGGCTACGGCACCCATAGGCTTAGGCTAATGCTAGGGCTCCCCTAGCCAAAGGCGGGAGCACCCCAAGGCTTAGGCTAAGGCTAGGGCACCCCTGCCCTAAGGCTAGGGCTCCCCTAGACTAATGCTTGGGCACCCCTAGGATTAGGCTAGGGCACCCCTAGGCTTAGGCTAAGGCTAGGGCTCCCCTAGCCCAAGGCTATGGCACCCCAAGGCTTAGGCTAGGGCACCCCAAGGCTTAGGCTAAGGCTAGGGCTCCCCTAGCCTAAGGCTAGGGCACCCCTAGGCTTAGGGTAGGGCACCCCTTGGCTTCGCCTTGGACACCCCTACGCTTAGGCTAGGGCACCCCTAGGCTTAGGCCAAGGCTAGGGCTCCCCTAGACTAAGGCAAGGGTACCCCTAGCCTTAGGCTAGGACACCTCTTGGCTTAGGCTAGGGCATCCCTTGGCTTAGGCTAGGGCACACCTAGGCTTAGGCTAAGACTAGGGCTCCCCTAGCCTAAGGCTAGGGCACTCCTAGGCTTAGGCTAGGGCACCCCTAGGCTTAGGCTAGGGCACCCATAGGCTAGGGCTAGGGCACCCCAAGCTTAGGCTAAGGTTAGGGTTCCCCTATCCTAAGGCTAAGGCACCACTAGGCTTAGGCTAGGGCACCCCTAGGCTTAGGCTAGGGCACCCCAAGGTTTAGTCTAGGGCACCCCTAGGCTTAAGGTAGGGCACCCCTAGGCTTAGGCTAGGGCACCCCTAGGCTTAGGCTAGGGCACCCCTAGGCTTAGGCTATGGCACCCCTAGGCTTAGGATAGGGCACCCGTAGGCTTAGGCTAGGGCACCCCTAGGCTTAGGCTAAGGCTAGGGCTTCCCTAGCCTAAGGCTAGGGCACCCCTAGGGTTAGCTAGGGCACTCCTAGGCTTAGGCTAGGGCACACCTAGGCTTAGGTTAGGGCACCCCTAGGGTTAGGCTAGGGCACACCTAGGCTTAGGCTAGGGCACCCCCAGGTTTAGGCTAAGGCTAGGGTTCCCATAGCCTAAGGCTAGGGGACCCCTAGGCTTAGGCTAGGGCACCCCTAGGCTTAGGATAGGGCACCCCTAGGCTTAGGCTAGGGCACCCCTAGGCTTAGGCTAAGGCTAGGGCTTCCCTAGCCTTAGGCAAGGGCACCCCTTGGCTTAGGCTAGGGTACCCCTAGGGTTAGGCTAGGGTACCCCTAGGCTTAGGAGAGGGCACGCCTAGGCTTAGGCTAAGGCTAGGGCACCCATAGGCTTAGATTAGGGCACCCCTAGTCTTATGCTAGGGCACTCAAAGGCTTAGGCTAAGGCTAGGGCACCCCTAGGCTTAGGCTAGGGCACCCCCAAGCTTAGGCTAGGGCACCCCTAGGCTTAGGCTAGGTCACCCCTAGGCTTAGGCTATGGCACCCCTAGGCTTAGGCTAGGGCACCCCTAGGCTTAGGCTAGGGCACCCCTAGGCTTAAGGTAGGGCACCCCTAGGCTTAGGCTAGAACACCCCTAGGCTTAGGCTAGGGCACCCCTAGGCTTAGGCTATGGCACCCCAAGGCTTAGGATAGGGCACCCTTAGGCTTAGGCTAGGGCACCCCTAGGCTTAGGCTAAGGCTAGGGCTTCCCTAGCCTAAGGCTAGGGCACCCCTAGGGTTAGCTAGGGCACTCCTAGGCTTAGGCTAGGGCACACCTAGGCTTAGGTTAGGGCACCCCCAGGGTTAGGCTAGGGCACACCTAGGCTTAGGCTAGGGCACCCCCAGGTTTAGGCTAAGGCTAGGGTTCCCATAGCCTAAGGCTAGGGCACCCCTAGGCTTAGGCTAGGGCACCCCTAGGCTTAGGATAGGGCACCCCTAGGCTTAGGCTAGGGCACCCCTAGGCTTAGGCTAAGGCTAGGGCTTCCCTAGCCTTAGGCAAGGGCACCCCTAGGCTTAGTCTAGGGCACCCCTAGGGTTAGGCTAGGGTACCCCTAGGCTTAGGATAGGGCACGCCTAGGCTTAGGCTAAGGCTAGGGCACCCATAGGCTTAGGTTAGGGCACCCCTAGTCTTATGCTAGGGCACTCAAAGGCTTAGGCTAAGGCTAGGGCACCCCTAGTCTTAGGCTAGGGCACCCCCAAGCTTAGGTTAGGGCACCCCTAGGCTTAGGCTAGGGCACCCCTAGGCTTAGGATAGGGCACCCCTAGGCTTAGACTAGGGCACGCCAGGGTTAGGGTAGGTAACCCTAGGCTTCGGCCAAGGCACCCCTAGGCTTAGGCTAAGGCTAGGACTCCCCTAGCCTAAGGCTAGGGCACCCCTAGGTTTAGGCTAGGCACCCCTAGGCTTAGGCTAGGGCATCCCTAGGCTTAGGCTAGGGCACCATAAGCTTAGGCTAGGGCACCCCTAGGCTTATGCTAGGGCACCCCTAGGCTTAGGCTAGGGCACCCCAAGGCTTAGGCTAGGGCACCCTTAGGCTTAGGCTAAGGCTAGGGCTCCCTGAGCCTAAGGCTAGGGCACCCCTAGGCTTAGGCTAGGGCATCCCTAGGCTTAGGCTAGGACACCCCTTGGCTTAGGCTAGGGCACCCCTAGGCTTAGGCTAGAGCACCCCTAGGCTTAGGCTAAGGCTAGGGCTCCCCTAGCCTAAGGCTAGGGCACCCCTAGGCTTATGCTAGGGCAATTTAGGCTTACTAGGGCACCCCTTGGCTTCGGCTCGGGCACCCCTCGGCTTAGGCCAGGGCACCTCTAGGCTTAGGCCAGGGCAACCCTAGGCTTAGGCCAGGGAACCCCTAGATTTCGGCCAGTGCCCCCTAGGCTTAGGCTAAGGCTAGGGTTCCCCTAGCCTAAGGCTAGGGCACCTCTAAGCTTAGGCTAGGGCACCCCTAGGCTTAGGCTAGGGCACGCCTAGGCTTAGGCTAGGTAACCCTAGGCTTAGGGTAGGGGACCCCTAGGCTTAGGCTAAGGCTAGGGCTCCCTGAGCCTAAGGGTAGGGCACCCCTAGGCTTAGGCTAGGGCATCCCTAGGCTTAGGCTAGGGCACCCCTTGGCTTAGGCTAGGGCACCCCTAGGCTTAGGCTAGGGCACCCCTAGGCTTAGGCTAAGGCTATGGCTCCCCTAGCCTAAGGCTAGGGCACACCTAGGCTTATGCTAGGGCAATTTAGGCTTACTAGGGCACCCCTTCGCTTCGGCTAGGGCACCCCCAGGCGTAGGCCAGGGCACCCCTAGGCTTAGGCCGGCGAACCCCTAGGCTTAGGACAGGGAACCCCTAGACTTAGGCCAGGGCACCCCTAGGCTTAGGCTGGGGGACTCATAGGCTTAGGCTAAGCCTAGGGCTCCCCAAGCCTAAGGCTAGGGCACCCCTATTCTTAGGCTAGGGCACCCCTAGGCTTAGGCTTAAGCTAGGGGTCCCCTAGCCTAAGGCTAGGGCACGCCTAGGCTAAGGCTAGGGCACCCCTAGGCTTAGGCTAGGGCACCCCTAGGCTTACTAGGGCACCCTTTGGCTTTGGCTAGGGCACCCCTAGGCTTAGGCTAGGGCACCCCTAGGCTTATACTAGGACACCCCTAGACTTAGGCTAAAGCTAGGGCTCCCATAGCCAAAGGCTAGGGCATCCCTAAGCTTAGACTAGGGCACCCCAAGGCTTAGAGTAAGTCTAGGGCTCCCCTAGCCTAAGGCTAGGGCACCCCTCGGCTTAGGCTAGGGCACCCCTAGGCTTAGGCTAGGGCACCCATAGGCTTAGGCTAGGGCACCCCTAGGCTTAGACTAAGGCTACGGCTCCACTATCCTAAGGCTACGGCACCCCTAGGCTTAGGCTAGGGCACCCCTAGGCTTAGGCTAGGGCACCCTAGGCTTAGGCTAAGGCTAGGGTCCCCCTAGCCTAAGGCTAGGGCACCTCTAAGCTTAGGCTAGGGCACCCTAAGGCTTAGGCTAGGGCACCCCTAGGCTTAGGCTAAGGCTAGGGCTCCCATAACCTAAGGCTAGGGCATCCCTAGGCTTAGGCTAGGGCACCCATAGGCTTAGGCTAGGGCACCCCTAGGTTTAGGCTAGGGCACCCCAAGTCATAGGCTAAGGCTAGGGCTCCCCTAGCCTAAGGCAAGGGCACCCCTAGGCTTAGGCTAGGGCACCCCTAGGCTTAGGCTAGGCCACCCCTAGGCTTAGGCTAGGGCACCCCTAGGCTTAGGCTAGGGCACCCGTAGGTTTAGTCTAAGGCTAGGGCTCCCCTAGGCTTAGGTTACGGCACCCCTAAGCTTAGGCTAGGGCACCCCTAAACTTAGGCTAGGGCACCCCTAGGCTTAGGCTAGGGCACCCCTAGGCTTAGGCTAGGGCACCCCTAGGCTTAGGCTAAGGCTAGGGCTCCCCTAGCCTAAGGCTAGGGAACCCCTAGGCTTAGGCTAGAGCACCCCTAGGCTTAGGCTAGAGCACCCCTAGGCTTAGGCTAAGGCTAGGGCTCCCCTAGCCTAAGGCTAGGGAACCCCTAGGCTTAGGCAAGAGCACCCCTAGGCTTAGGCTAGGGCACCCCAAGGCTTAGGCTAAGGCTTGGGCTCCCCTAGCCTAAGGCTAGGGCACCCCTAGGCTTAGGCTAGGGCACCCCTAGGCTTAGGCTAGGGCACCCCTAGGCTTAGGCTAAGGCTAGGGCTCTCCTAGCCTAAGGCTAGGGCACCCTAGGCTTAGGTTAGGGCACCCCTAAGCTTAGGCTAGGGCACCCCTAGGCTTATGTTAGGGCACCCCTAAGCTTAGGCTAGGGCACCCCTAGGCTTAGGCTAGGGCACCCCTAGGCTTAGGCTAGGGCACCCCTAGGCTTAGGCTAGGGCACCCCTAGGCTTAGGCTAGGGCACCCCTAGGCTTAGGCTAAGGCTAGGGATCCCCAAGCCTAAGGCTAAGGCACCCCTAGGCTTAGGCTAGGGCACCCCTGGGATTGCTACGGCACCCCTAGGCTTAGGCTAGGGCACCCCAAGGCTTAGGCTAAGTCTAGGGCTCCCCTAGCCTAAGGCTAGGGCACCCCTAGGCTTAGGCTAGGGCACCCCTAGGCTTAGGCTAGGGCATCCCTAGGCTTAGGCGAAGGCTAGGGCTCCCCTAGTCTAAGGCTAGGGCATCCCTAGGCTTAGGCTAGGGGACCTCTAGGCTTAGGCTAGGGCACCCCTAGGCTTAGGCTAGGGCACCCCTTGGCTTAGGTTAAGGCTAGGGCTCCCATAGCCTAAGGCTAGGGCACCCCTAGGCTTAGGTTAGGGCACCCCTAAGCTTAGGCTAGGGCACCCCTAGGCTTAGGCTAGGGCACCCCTAAGCTTAGGCTAGGGCACCCCTAGGCTTAGGCTAGGGCACCCCTAGGCTTAGGCTACGGCACCCCTAGGCTTAGGCTAGGGCTCCCCTAGGCTTAGGCTAAGGCTAGGGCTCCCCTAGCCTAAGGCTAGGGCACCCCTAGGCTTAGGTTAGGGCACCCCTAAGCTTAGGCTAGGGCACCCCTAGGCTTAGGTTAGGGCACCCCTAAGCTTAGGCTAGGGCACCCCTAGGCTTAGTTTTGGGCACCCCTAAGCTTAGGCTAGGGCACCCCTAGGTTTAGGCTATGGCACCCCTAAGCTTAGGCTAGGGCACCCCTAAGCTTAGGTTAGGGCACCCCTAGGCTTACGCTAGGGCACCCCTAGGCTTAAGCTAGGGCACCCCAAGGCTTAGGCTAAGGCTAGGGCTCCCCTAACCTAAGCCTCGGGCACCCCTAGGCTTAGGCTAGGGCACCCCTACGCTTAGGCTAGTGCACCCCTACGCTTAGGCTAGGGCAAACCTAGGCTTAGGCTAAGGCTAGGGCTCCCCTAGCCTAAGGCTTGGGCACCCATAGGCTTAGGTTAGGGCACCCCTAAGCTTAGGCTAGGGCACCCCGAGGCTTAGGTTAGGGCATCCCTAAGCTTAGGCTAGGTCACCCCTAAGCTTAGGCTCGGGCACCCCAAGGCTTAGGCTAGGGCACCCCTAGTCTAAGGCTAGGGCATCCCTAGGCTTAGGCTAGGGTACCTCTAGGCTTAGGCTAGGGCACCCCTAGGCTTAGGCTAGGGCACCCCTAGGTTTAGGCTAGGGCACCCCTAGGCTTAGGCTAGGGCACCCCTAGGCTTAGGCTAAGGCTAGGGCACCCCTAGGCTTAGGCTAAGGCTAGGGCTCCCTTAGCCTAAGGCTAGGGCACCCCTAGGCTTAGGTTAGGGCACCCCTAAGCTTAGGCTAGGGCACCCCTAGGCTTAGGTTAGGGCACCCCTAAGCTTAGGCTAGGGCACCCCTAGGCTTAGGCTAGGGCACCCCTAAGCTTAGGCTAGGGCACCCCTAGTCTTAGGCTAGGGCACCCCTAGGCTTAGGCTACGGCACCCCTAGGCTTAGGCTAGGGCTCCCCTAGGCTTAGGCTAAAGCTAGGGCTCCCCTAGCCTAAGGCTAGGGCACCCCTAAGCTTAGGCTAGGGCACCCATAGGCTTAGGCTAAGGCTAGGGCTCCCCTAGCCTAAGGCTAGGGCACCCCTAGGCTTAGGTTAGGGCACCCCTAAGCTTAGGCTAGGGCACCCCTAGGCTTAGGTTAGGGCACCCCTAAGCTTAGGCTAGGGCACCCCTAGGCTTAGGTTTGGGCACCCATAAGCTTAGGCTAGGGCACCCCTAGGCTTAGGCTATGGCACCCCTAAGCTTAGGCTAGGGCACCCCTAGTCTTAGGTTAGGGCACCCCTAGGCTTACGCTAGGGCACCCCTAGGCTTAGGCTAGGGCACCCCAAGGCTTAGGCTAAGGCTAGGGCTCCCCTAACCTAAGCCTAGGGCACCCCTGGCTTAGGCTAGGGCACCCCTACGCTTAGGCTAGTGCACCCCTACGCTTAGGCTAGGGCACCCCTAGGCTTAGGCTAAGGCAAGGGCTCCCCTAGACTAAGGCTTGGGGACCCCTAGTCTTAGGCTAGGGCACCCCAAGGCTTAGGCTAGGGCACCCCTATGCTTAGGCTAGGGCACCCCTAGGCTTAGGCGAAGGCTATGGCTCCCCTAGTCTAAGGCTAGGGCATCCCTAGGCTTAGGCTAGGGAACCCCTAAGCTTAGGCTAGGGCACCCATAGGCTTAGGCTAGGGCACCACTAGGCTTTGGCTAGGGCACCCATAGGCTTAGGCTAGGGAACCCCTAGGCTTAGGCTAAGGCTAGGGCTCCCCTAGCCTAAGGCTTGGGCACCCCTATGCTTAGGCTAGGGCACCCCTAGGCTTAGGCTAAGGCTAGGGCTCCCCTAGCCTATGGCTAGGGCACCCCTAGGCTTAGGTTAGGGCACTCTTAAGCTTAGGCTAGGGCACCCCTAGGCTTAGGTTAGGGCACCCCTAAGCTTAGGCTAGGGCACCCCTAGGCTTAGGTTTGGGCACCCCTAAGCTTAGGCTAGGGCACCCCTAGGCTTAGGCTATGGCACCCCTAAGCTTAGGCTAGGACACCCCTAGGCTTAGGTTAAGGCACCCCTAGGCTTAGGCTAGGGCACCCATAGGCTTAGGCTAGGGCAACACAAGGCTTAGGCTAAGGCTAGGGCTCCCCTATCCTAAGGCTAGGGCACCCGTAGGCTTAGGCTAGGGCACCCCTAGGATTACTAGGGCACCCCTGGGCTTAGGCTAGGGAACACCTACATTAGGCTAGTGCACCCCTACGCTTAGGCTAGGGCACCCCTAGGCTTTGGCTAGGGCACCCGTAGGCTTAGGCTAGGGCACCCCTAGGCTTAGGTTAGGGCACTCCTAAGCTTAGGCTAGGGCACCCCTAGGCTTAGGTTAGGGCACCCCTAAGCTTAGGCTAGGGCACCCCTAGGCTTAGGTTAGGGCATCCCTAAGCTTAGGCTTGGTCACCCCTAGGCTTAGGCTCGGGCACCCCTAGGCTTAGGCTAAGGCTAGGGCTCCCCTAGCCTAAGGCTAGGGCACCCGTAGGCTTAGGCTCGGGCACCCCTAGGATTACTAGGGCACCCCTTGGCTTAGGCTAGGGCACCCCTAGGCTTAGGATACGGCACCCCTAGGCTTAGGCCAGGGCACCCCTAAGCTTAGGCTAGGGCACCCCTAGGGTTAGGCTAGGGTACCCCTACGCTTAGGCTAGTGCACCCCTACGCTTAGGCTAGGGCACCCCTAGGCTTAGGCTAAGGCTAGGGCTCCCCTAGCCTAAGGCTTGGGCACCCATAGGCTTAGGATAGGGCACCCCTAAGCTTAGGCTAGGGCACCCCGAGGCTAGGTTAGGGCATCCCTAAGCTTAGGCTAGGTCACCCCTAGGCTTAGGCTCGGGCACCCCAAGGCTTAGGCTAGGGCACCCCTAGGCTTAGGCTAGGGCACCCCTAGGCTTAGGCGAAGGCTAGGGTTCCCCTAGTCTAAGGCTAGGGCATCCCTCGGCTTAGGCTAGGGTACCTCTAGGCTTAGGCTAGGGCACCCCTAGGCTTAGGCTAGGGCACCCCTAGGTTTAGGCTAGGGCACCCCTAGGCTTAGGCTAGGGCACCCCTAGGGTTAGGCTAAGGCTAGGACTCCCCTAGCCTAAGGTTAGGGCACCCCTTGGCTTAGGTTAGGGCACCCCTAAACTTAGGCTAGGGCACCCCTAGGCTTAGGTTAGGGAACCCCTAAGCTTAGGCTAGGGCACCCATAGGCTTAGGCTAGGGCACCCCTAGGCTTTGGCTAGGGCACCCATAGGCTTAGGCTAGGGCACCCCTAGGCTTAGGCTAAGGCTAGGGCTCCCCTAGACTAAGGCGAGGGCACCCCTATGCTTAGGCTAAGGCACCCCTAGGCTTAGGCTAAATCTAGGGCTCCCCTAGCCTAAGGCTAGGGCACCCCTAGGCTTAGGTTAGGGCACTCCTAAGCTTAGGCCAGGGCACCCTTAGGCTTAGGTTAGGGCACCCCTAAGCTTAGGCTAGGGCACCCCTAGGCTTAGGTTTGGGCACCCCTAAGCTTAGGCTAGGGCACCCCTAGGCTTAGGCTATGGCACCCCTAAGCTTAGGCTAGGGCACCCCTAGGCTTAGGTTAAGGCACCCCTAGGCTTAGGCTAGGGCACCCGCAGGCTTAGGCTAGGGCACCCCTAGGATTACTAGGACACCCCTGGGCTTAGGCTAGGGAACCCCTACGCTTAGGCTAGTGCACCCCTACGCTTAGGCTAGGGCACCCCTAGGCTTAGGCTAAGGCTAGGGCTTCCCTAGCCTAAGGCTAGGGCACCCCTATGCTTAGGCTAGGGCAACCCTAGGCTTAGGCTAAGGCTAGGGCTCCCCTAGCCTAAGGCTAGGGCACCCCTAGGCTTAGGTTACGGCACTCCTAAGCTTAGGCTAGGGCACCCCTAGGCTTAGGTTAGGGCACCCCTAAGCTTAGGCTAGGGCACCCCTAGGCTTAGGTTAGGGCATCCCTAAGCTTAGGCTAGGTCACCCCTAGGCTTAGGCTCGGCACCCCTAGGCTTAGGCTAAGCCTAGGGCTCCCCTAGCCTAAGGCTAGGGCACCCCTTGGCTTAGGCTAGGGCACCCCTAGGCTTAGGCTAAGGCTATGGCTCCCCTACCCTAAGGCTAGGGTACCCCTAGACATAGGCTAGGGCACCCCAAGGCTTAGGGTAAGTCTTGGGCTCCCCTAGCCTAAGGCTAAGGCTCTCCTAGGCTTAGGCTAGGGCACCCCTAGGCTTAGGTTAGGGCACCCCTAAGCTTAGGCTAGGGCACCCCTAGGCTTAGGCTAGGGAACCTCTAAGCTTAGGATAGGGCACCCCTAGGCTTAGGCTAGGGCACCCCTAGGCTTAGGCTAGGGCACCCCTATGCTTTGGCAAGTGCACCCCTAGGCTTAGGCTACGGCAACCCTAGGCTTATGCTAAGGCTAGGGCTCCCCTAGCCTATGGCTAGGGCACCCCTAAGCTTAGGCTAGGGCACCCCTAGGCTTAGGCTAAGGCTAGGGCTCCCCTAGCCTAAGGCTAGGGCACCCCTAGGCTTAGGTTAGGGCACCCCTAAGCTTAGGTTAGGGCACCCCTAGGCCTAGGTTAGGGCACCCCTAACCTTAGGCTAGGGCACCCCTAGGCTTAGGTTATGGCACCCCTAAGCTTAGGCTAGGGCACCCCTAGGCTTAGGTTAGGGCACTCCTAGGCTTAGGCTATGGCACCCCTAAGCTTAGGCTAGGGCACCCTTAAGCTTAGGCTAGGGCACCCCTAGGCTTAGGCTATGGCACCCCTAAGCTTAGGCTAGGGCACCCCTAGGCTTAGGTTAGGGCACCCCTAGACTTAGGCTAGGGCACCCCTAGGCTTAGGCTAGGGCACCCCAAGGCTTAGGCTAAGGCTAGGGCTCCCCTAGCCTAAGCCTAGGGCACCCCTAGGCTTAGGCTAGGGCACCCCTACGCTTAGGCTAGTGCACCCCTACGCTTAGGCTAGGGCAACCCTAGGCTTAGGCTAAGGCTAGGGCTCCGCTAGCCTAAGGCTATGGCACCCCTAGGTTTAGGTTAGGGCACCGCTAAGCTTAGGCTAGGGCACCCCTAGGCATAGGTTAGGGCATCCCTAAGCTTAGGCTAGGTCACCCCTAGGCTTAGGCTCGGCACCCCTAGGCTTAGGCTAAGCCTAGGGCTCCCCTAGCCTAAGGCTAGGGCACCCGTAGGCTTAGGCTAGGGCACCCCTAGGATTACTAGGGCAACCCTTGGCTTAGGCTAGGGCACCCCTAGGCTTAGATTACGGCACCCCTAGGCTTAGGCCAGGGCACCCCTAGGCTTAGGCTAGGGCACCCCTAGGCTTAGGCTAGGGCACCCCTAGGCTTAGGCTAAGGCTAGGGCTCCCCTAGCCTAAGGCTAAGGCACCCCTAGGCTTAGGCTAGGGCACCCCTAGGATTACTACGGCACCCCTAGGCTTAGGCTAGGGCACCCCAAGGCTTAGGCCAAGTCTAGGGCTCCCCTAGCCTAAGGCTAGAGAACCCCTAGACTTAGGCTAGGGCACCCCTAGGCTTAGGCTAGGGCACCCCTACGCTTAGGCGAAGGCTAGGGCTCCCCTAGTCTAAGGCTAGGGCATCCCTAGGCTTAGGCTAGGGGACCTCTAGGCTTAGGCTAGGGCACCCCTAGGCTTAGGCTAGGGCACCCCTAAATTAGGCTAGGGCACCCCTAGGCTTAGGCTAGTGCACCCCTAGGCTTAGGCTAAGGCTAGGGCTCCCCTAGCCTAAGGCTAGGGCACGCCTAGGCTTAGGTTAGGGCACCCCTAAGCTTAGGCTAGGGCACCCCTAGGCTTAGGCTAGGGCACCCCTAAGCTTAGGCTATGGCACCCCTAGGCTTAGGCTAGGGCACCCCTAGGCTTAGGCTAGGGCACCCCTAGGCTTAGGCTAGGGCACCCCTAGGCTTAGGCTAAGGCTAGGGCTCCCCTAGCCTAAGGCTAGGGCACCCCTAAGCTTAGGCTAGGGCACCCCTAGGCTTAGGCTAAGGCTAGGGCTCCCCTAGCCTAAGGCTAGGGCACCCCTAGGCTTAGGTTAGGGCACCCCTAAGCTTAGGCTTGGGCACCCCTAGGCTTAGGTTAGGTCACCCCTAAGCTTAGGCTAGGGCACCCCTAGGCTTTGGTTTGGGCACCCCTAAGCTTAGGCTAGGGCACCCCTAGGCTTAGGCTATGGCACCCCTAAGCTTAGGCTAGGGCACGCCTAGGCTTAGGTTAGGGCACCCTAGGCTTACGCTAGGGCACCCCTAGGCCTAGGCTAGGGCACCCCAAGGTTTAGGCTAAGGCTAGGGCTCCCCTAACCTAAGCCTAGGGCACCCCTAGGCTTAGGATAGGGCACCCCTAAGCTTAGGCTAGTGCACCCCTACACTTAGGCTAGGGCACCCCTAGGCTTAGGCTAAGGCTAGGGTTCCCCTAGCCTAAGGCTAGGGCACCCATAGGCTTGGTTAGGGCACCCGTAAGCTTAGGCTAGGGCACCCCGAGGCTTAGGTTAGGGCATCCCTAAGCTTAGGCTAGGTCACCCCTAGGCTTAGGCTCAGGCACCCCAAGGGTTAGACTAGGGGACCCCTAGGCTTAGGCTAGGACACCCCTAGGCTTAGGCGAAGGCTAGGGCTCCCCTAGTCTAAGGCTAGGGCATCCCTAGGCTTAGGCTAGGGTACCTCTAGGCTTAGGCTAGGGCACCCCTAGGCTTAGGCTAGGGCACCCCTAGGTTTAGGCTAGGGCACCCCTAGGCTTAGGCTAGGGCACCCCTAGGCTTAGGCTAAAGCTAGGGCTCCCCTAGCCTAAGGCTAGGGCACCCCTAGGCTTAGGTTAGGGCACCTCTAAGCTTAGGCTAGGGCACCCCTAGGCTTAGGCTAGGGAACCCCTAAGTTTAGGCTAGGGCACCCATAGGCTTAGGCTTGGGCACCCCTAGGCTTTGGCTAGGGCACCCATAGGCTTAGGCTAGGGCACCCCTAGGCTTAGGCTAGGGCACCCCTAGGCTTAGGCTAAGGCTAGGGCTCCCCTAGCCTAAGGCTAGGGCACCCCTAGGCTTAGGTTAGGGCACTCCTAAGCTTAGGCTAGGGCACCCCTAGGCTTAGGTTAGGGCACCCCTAAGCTTAGGCTAGGACACCCCTAGGCTTAGGTTAGGGCATCCCTAAGCTTAGGCTAGGTCACCCCTAGGCTTAGGCTCGGGAACCCCTAGGCTTAGGCTAAGGCTAGGGCTCCCCTAGCCTAAGGCTAGGGCACCCGTAGGCTTAGGCTAGGGCACCCCTAGGATTACTAGGGCACCCCTTGGCTTAGGTTAGAGCACCCCTAGGCTTAGGATACGGCACCCCTAGGCTTAGGCCAGGGCACCCCTAGGCTTAGGCTAGGGCACCCCTAGGCTTAGGCTAAGGCTAGGGCTCCCCTACCCTAAGGCTAGGGCACTCCTAGACATAGGCTAGGGCACCCCTAGGCTTATACTAGGACACCCCTAGGCTTAGGCTAAGGCTAGGACTCCCATAGCCAAAGGCTAGGGAACCCTTAGGCTTAGGCTAGGGCACCCCAAGGCTTAGGGTAAGTCTTGGGCTCTCCTAGCCTAAGGCTAAGGCTCTCCTAGGCTTAGGCTAGGGCACCCCTAGGCTTAGGTTAGGGCACCCCTAAGCTTAGGCTAGGGCACCGCCTGGCTTAGGCTAGGGAACCTCTAAGCTTAGGCTAGGGCACCCCTAGGCTTAGGCTAAGGCACCCCTAGGCTTAGGCTAGGGCACCCCTATGCTTTGGCAAGCGCACCCCTAGGCTTAGGCTAGGGCACCCCTAGGCTTAGGCTAAGGCTAGGGCTCCCCTAGCCTATGGCTAGGGCACCCCTAAGCTTAGGCTAGGGCAGCCCTAGGCTTAGGCTAAGGCTAGGGCTCCCCTAGCCTAAGGCTAGGGCACCCCTAGGCTTAGGTTAGGGCACCCCTAAGCTTAGGTTAGGGCACCCCTAAGCTTAGGTTAGGGCACCCCTAACCTTAGGCTAGGGCACCCCTAGGCTTAGGTTATGGCACCCCTATGCTTAGGCTAGGGCACCCCTAGGCTTAGGTTAGGGCACTCCTAGGCTTAGGCTATGGCACCCCTAAGCTTAGGCTAGGGCACCCCTAAGCTTAGGCTAGGGCACCCCTAGGCTTAGGCTAGGGCACCCCTAGGCTTAGGCTATGGCACCCCTAAGCTTAGGCTAGGGCACCCCTAGGCTTAGGTTAGGGCACCCCTAGGCTTAGGCTAGGGCACCCCTAGGCTTAGGCTAGGGCACCCCTAGGCTTAGGTTAGGGCACCTCTAAGCTTAGGCTAGGGCACCCCTAGGAATAGGCTAGGGAACCCCTAAGTTTAGGCTAGGGCACCCATAGGCTTAGGCTTGGGCACCCCTAGGCTTTGGATAGGGCACCCATAGGCTTAGGCTAGGGCACCCCTAGGCTTAGGCTAGGGCACCCCTAGGCTTAGGCTAAGGCTAGGGCTCCCCTAGCCTAAGGCTAGGGCACCCCTAGGCTTAGGTTAGGGCACTCCTAAGCTTAGGCTAGGGCACCCCTAGGCTTAGGTTAGGGCACCCCTAAGCTTAGGCTAGGACACCCCTAGGCTTAGGTTAGGGCATCCCTAAGCTTAGGCTAGGTCACCCCTAGGCTTAGGCTCGGGAACACCTAGGCTTAGGCTAAGGCTAGGGCTCCCCTAGCCTAAGGCTAGGGCACCCGTAGGCTTAGGCTAGGGCACCCCTAGGATTACTAGGGCACCCCTTGGCTTAGGTTAGAGCACCCCTAGGCTTAGGATACGGCACCCCTAGGCTTAGGCCAGGGCACCCCTAGGCTTAGGCTAGGGCACCCCTAGGCTTAGGCTAAGGCTAGGGCTCCCCTACCCTAAGGCTAGGGCACTCCTAGACATAGGCTAGGGCACCCCTAGGCTTATACTAGGACACCCCTAGGCTTAGGCTAAGGCTAGGACTCCCATAGCCAAAGGCTAGGGAACCCTTAGGCTTAGGCTAGGGCACCCCAAGGCTTAGGGTAAGTCTTGGGCTCTCCTAGCCTAAGGCTAAGGCTCTCCTAGGCTTAGGCTAGGGCACCCCTAGGCTTAGGTTAGGGCACCCCTAAGCTTAGGCTAGGGCACCGCCTGGCTTAGGCTAGGGAACCTCTAAGCTTAGGCTAGGGCACCCCTAGGCTTAGGCTAAGGCACCCCTAGGCTTAGGCTAGGGCACCCCTATGCTTTGGCAAGCGCACCCCTAGGCTTAGGCTAGGGCACCCCTAGGCTTAGGCTAAGGCTAGGGCTCCCCTAGCCTATGGCTAGGGCACCCCTAAGCTTAGGCTAAGGCTAGGGCTCCCCTAGCCTATGGCTAGGGCACCCCTAAGCTTAGGCTAGGGCACCCCTAGGCTTAGGCTAAGGCTAGGGCTCCCCTAGCCTAAGGCTAGGGCACCCCTAGGCTTAGGTTAGGGCACCCCTAAGCTTAGGTTAGGGCACCCCTAGGCTTAGGTTAGGGCACCCCTAACCTTAGGCTAGGGCACCCCTAGGCTTAGGTTATGGCACCCCTATGCTTAGGCTAGGGCACCCCTAGGCTTAGGTTAGGGCACTCCTAGGCTTAGGCTATGGCACCCCTAAGCTTAGGCTAGGGCACCCCTAAGCTTAGGCTAGGGCACCCCTAGGCTTAGGCTAGGGCACCCCTAGGCTTAGGCTATGGCACCCCTAAGCTTAGGCTAGGGCACCCCTAGGCTTAGGTTAGGGCACCCCTAGGCTTAGGCTAGGGCACCCCTAGGCTTAGGCTAGGGCACCCCAAGGCTTAGGCTAAGGCTAGGGCTCCCCTCGCCTAAGCCTAGGGCACCCCTAGGCTTAGGCTAGGGCAGCCCTACGCTTAGGCTAGTGCACCCCTACGCTTAGGCTAGGGCAACCCTAGGCTTAGGCTAAGGCTAGGGCTCCGCTAGCCTAAGGCTATGGCACCCCTAAGTTTAGGTTAGGGCACCCCTAAGCTTAGGCTAGGGCACCCCTAGGCTTAGTTTAGGGCATCCCTAAGCTTAGGCTAGGTCACCCCTAGGCTTAGGCTCGGGCACCCCTAGGCTTAGGCTAAGCCTAGGGCTCCCCTAGCCTAAGGCTAGGGCACCCGTAGGCTTAGGCTAGGGCACCCCTAGAATTACTAGGGCACCCCTTGGCTTAGGCTAGGGCACCCCTAGGCTTAGATTACGGCATCCCTAGGCTTAGGCCAGGGCACCCCTAGGCTTAGGCTAGGGCACCCCTAGGCTTAGGCTAAGGCTAGGGCTACACTACCCTAAGGCTAGGGGACCCCTAGACATAGGCTAGGGCACCCCTAGGCTTATACTAGGACATCCCTAGGCTTAGGCTAAGGCTAGGATTCCCATAGCCAAAGGCTAGGGCACCCCTAGGCTTAGGCTAGGGCACCCCAAGGCTTAGGGTAAGTCTTGGGCTCCCCTAGCCTAAGGCTAAGACTCTCCTAGGCTTAGGCTAGGGAACCCCTAGGCTTAGGCTAAGGCTAGGGGTCCCCTAGCCTAAGGCTAGGGCACCCCTAGGCTAAGGCTAGGGCACCCCTAGGCTTAGGCTAGGGCACCCCTAAGCTTAGGCTAGGGCACCCCTAAGCTTAGGCTAGGGCACCCCTAAGCTTAGGCTAGGGCACCCCTAGGCTTAGGCTAGGGCACCCCTAGGCTTATACTAGGACACCCCTAGGCTTAGGCTAAGGCTAGGGCTCCCATAGCCAAAGGCTAGGGCATCCCAAAGCTTAGGCTAGGGCACCCCAGGCTTAGAGTAAGTCTAGGGCTCCACTAGCCTAAGGCTAGGGCACCCCTCGGCTTAGGCTAGGGCACCCCTAGGCTTAGGCTAAGTTTAGTGCTCCCCTAGCCTAAGGCTAGGGCACCCATAGGCTTAGGCTATGGCACCCCTAGGCTTAGGCTAGGGCACCCATAGGCTTAGGCTAGGGCACCCCGAGGTTTAGACTAAGGCTACGGCTCCACTAGCCTAAGGCTACGGCACCCCTAGGCTTAAGTTAGGGCACCCCTAGGCTTAGGGTAGGGCACCCCTAGGCTTAGGCAAAGGCTAGGGCTCCCCTTGCCTAAGGCTAGGGCACCCCTAGGCTTAGGCTAGGGCACCCGTATGTTTAGTCTAAGGCTAGGGCTCCCCTAGGCTTAGGTTAGGGCACCCCTAAGCTTAGGCTAGGGCACCGCTAAGCTTAGGCTAGGGCACCCCTAGGCTTAGGCTAGGGCACCCCTAGGCTTAGGCTAGGGCACCCCTAGGCTTAGGCTAAGGCTTGGGCTCCCCTAGCCTAAGGTTAGGGCACCCCTAGGCTTAGGCTAGGGCACCCCTAGGCTTAGGCTAGGGCACCCCTAGGCTTAGGCTAAGGCTAGGGCTCTCCTAGCCTAAGGCTAGGGCACCCCTAGGCTTAGGTTAGGGCACCCCTAAGCTTAGGCTAGGGCACCCCTAGGCTTAGGCTAAGGCTAGGGCTCCCCTAGCCTAAGGCTAGGGCACCCCTAGGCTTAGGCTAGGGCACCCCTAGGCTTAGGCTAGGGCACCCCTAGGCTTAGGCTAGGGCACCCCTAGGCTTAGGCTAAGGCTAGGGCTCCCCTAGCCTAAGGCTAAG
This sequence comes from Tenrec ecaudatus, assembly GCF_050624435.1. Taxonomy (NCBI): domain Eukaryota; kingdom Metazoa; phylum Chordata; class Mammalia; order Afrosoricida; family Tenrecidae; genus Tenrec; species Tenrec ecaudatus. The sequence goes on along the minus strand of NW_027457638.1, from coordinate 4,201,309 downwards.
GCACCCCTAGGCTTAGGCTAGGGCACCCCTAGGATTGCTACGCCACCCCTAGGCTTAGGCTAGGGCACCCCAAGTCTTAGGCTAAGTCTAGGGCTCCCCTACCCTAAGGCTAGGGCACACCTAGGCTTAGGCTAGGGCACCCCTAGGCTTAGGCTAGGGCACCCCTAGGCTTAGGCGAAGGCTTGGGCTCCCCTAGTCTAAGGTTAGGGCATCCCTAGGCTTAGGCTAGGGGACCTCTAGGCTTAGGCTAGGGCACCCCTAGGCTTAGGCTAGGGCACCCCTAGGCTTAGGCTAAGGCTAGGGCTCCCCTAGCCTAAGGCTAGGGCACTCCTAGGCTTAGGTTAGGGCACCCCTAAGCTTAGACTAGGGCACCCCTAGGCTTAGGCTAGGGCACCCCTAAGCTTAGGCTAGGGTACCCCTAGGCTTAGGCTAGGGCACCCCTAGGCTTAGGCTACGGCACCCCTAGGCTTAGGCTAGGGCTCCCCTAGGCTTAGGCTAAGGCTAGGGCTCCCCTAGCCTAAGGCTAGGGCACCCCTAGGCTTAGGTTAGGGCACCCCTAAGCTTAGGCTAGGGCACCCCTAAGCTTAGGTTAGGGCACCCCTAAGCTTAGGCTAGGGCACCCCTAGGCTTAGTTTTGGGCACCCCTAAGCTTAGGCTAGGGCACCCCTAGGCTTAGGCTATGGCACCACTAAGCTTAGGCTAGGGCACCCCTAGGATTAGGTTAGGGCACCCCTAGGCTTACGCTAGGGCACCCCTAGGCTTAGGCTAGGGCACCCCAAGGCTTAGGCTAAGGCTAGGGCTCCCCTAACCTAAGCCTAGGGCACCCCTAGGCTTAGGCTAGGGCACCCCTACGCTTAGGCTAGTGCACCCCTACGCTTAGGCTAGGGCACCCCTAGGCTTAGGCTAAGTCTAGGGCTCCCCTAGCCTAAGGCTTGGGCACCCATAGGCTTAGGTTAGGGCACCCCTAAGCTTAGGCTAGGGCACCCCGAGGCTTAGGTTAGGGCATCCCTAAGCTTAGGCTAGGTCACCCTTAAGCTTAGGCTCAGGTACCCCAAGGCTTAGGCTAGGGCACCCCTAGTCTAAGGCTAGGGCATCCCTAGGCTTAGGCTAGGGTACCTCTAGGCTTAGGCTAGGGCACCCCTAGGCTTAGGCTAGGGCACCCCTAGGTTTAGGCTAGGGCACCCCTAGGCTTAGGCTAGGGCACCCCTAGGCTTAGGCTAAGGCTAGGGCTCCCCTAGCCTAAGGCTAGGGCACCCCTAGGCTTAGGTTAGGGCACCCCTAAGCTTAGGCTAGGGCACCCCTAGGCTTA